>NC_045154.1:3054943-3074943 GCF_900700415.2 Clupea harengus
TATTTATGATAATACACCCAAAGTGAGCGCAAGGAACCCAAGAAAGCTGACCTCGCCCCCAACACCATCCATAACGCCAGAGCTGTGGGTAATTACAAGTGCAGCAAGGAGTGCGGCCTCTTACAGATCTGAGAACAGTCTGAAGGCACTACGCCTCAAATACAGCTACATCTCTTACAGATCACAGAGCAGTCTTCAGTCAAACACGCACATCCAGGTGTCCCTCGGACCAGAAACTACACATACACTCATCAGTGGCTCATGGGTGTAAATCTCTGCATGTTCATTCGGCTTTCATAGGACTGAAAAAAAAGAATTCAACAGATAAACGGACTTAACTGAAGCCTTGAAAACAGATCAAACTATTGACCAAGTGCATGAAAGGATTTATATGTTTACATTTTTCACAACACGTAGTCGCAGTCACTTAATGTGATTAGTTGAAAAGGCTGTGACACTGCTGGCATTTTGCAATAGCAACACAGCTTTGTGCCTTGCATTACTGTACAAGTGTATCATTGACTCTCAAGCTAACAAGGTAACATCACTATCAAAACAGAACAAAAGTCATTGTTGATATTGTTACTTTGTACATAGACAGGCATCTTGTGGCGAGCCTACTACTTACAGTAGAAGTAATCTTCTATTTTCAAAAATTGAAAAAGCACTTAGGGGTGTTGCACAGGTATTACTATCCTATAAAAGCAATTGAACACATTGTTGTGTGTTATCATTAAAAGCATCAAACTTTGATGATCTACGACCAAATCACAGCCGTGACGTTATTTTGCGATAACACACTCCCCTCTTGTGTTCTACTGCTTAAATGACTTTTGGTCACCAAAAAAGATTAAGGAGACACTTTAAATGCATTGTACAAGATTAGTCTCTGACTGAAGGTCTCTTCATAGGCTTCCACACAGAAATAATATTTATGTGCACATCAGGTAGGAGGATGAACACAAGTCAATTTAGCCTCTTGGAAATCCGTCTTCATTTGACATGACAGTGAAAAGGTCCATAAACCCTCCACTGATTCAGTTGTTGTTTTAGAAAATTACCCTTGCACCAAAACAGTCTTCTCCTGAGTGAGGATTTTTTTTTTGCTCTTGTTCAGGAAAATGAATGTCTATGAGCAGAATATAATCCATCACAGCCTGAAAGCGAAGGTCATTCAGGAAATGATAGCAGGTAAGATTAGGCCTCTCTCTCATGGAGAAGCTCTCTCTCTCCCTCTCTCTCTCTCTCTCTCTCTCTCTACCCCCACTCTCTCTGTCTCTCTGGCACACACACATTCACACCCGTACCACACACACACACACACACACACACACATACACACACAGAGTTCCGCCCCTGTACACACCACCCACACACACATGCGCGCACACACACACACAGAGGTGGTAGGAAGACTCCGGGGGTCATGGGATCCATGGCAATGAAACTCCTTCACACTCCTTGCCTTGACTTTGCCAAACTCTTGGTCCCCTACTGGGGGGTGGGGGTCTGCTCTTGGCCAAAGTCACCTGCTCAGGGCCAGCAGTAAACTGCCCTCTGATGACCACAACATACACACATGTGCACACACATACACACACACACACACACACACATACACACATGTGCACACACACATACACACACACACCAATATACAGCCAGTATGTTTACCAGCTTAGAGCTCAGGCAGGACCTCCACACTGTGTCCTGCCCAACACTGTTCTTCACCGGCAGCCTAAGACACGACATCATAGACGTGGCTTAAACCTTTAGACTTCCATCCGCAGTGACATCGACCCTCCCCGCGACGGATCGATCAGCTATGAAACATCAGAGCCAACCCTCCCGACCGATTTGATCCGCCCGTCAAAAATTAGCGATGAATAATCCTTAAGGCCTGACGCTGTCACTTCCTGTGCGGACGCCATCTCCAGGGGAATCACGGCGGTTGACCACTCAGGGACAGAGTAATCACAGGCGTATGGACATACCGGACAGACGGACGGACGGATGGACCAGCGCATCGGGTCAATACTAAATCAAACGCTGCTGGCTCTCTCTCACACAGCGGACCCGGCGCATTCATTATTGTCGCCTAACTTAATTTGAAAAGCAAACGTCCAGCAAAGCGCTGTCCAGTTTTAATAATGTGCGCTGGCCGCATGGCGCCGTAATCATATTGCTATTGATTAAAATACAACTAAGAGCAGCGAAGCATGCACGATGAAACATAAACATATCGGCCAACCCCCGGGCACTGTCGAGAGGTGGGGGGGGGAGAGGGGAGGGGCGCGGGCGGGATGAGCGGAGGGCCCATTCTCGAGCGGCTGACATCCCTCTGCCAGTCAACAACCCCACGCGGTGCCAACTCAACATACCTGGACGACTCATCGACACAGGGACGAGATCCCAGTGCCCAAGAGTAGAGGGGAGTTCTGGGAAACAGTACTCAAATACAGTACTCAAATACAGTACTCAAAAACAGTACTCAAATACAGTACTCAAATACAGTACTTTTCAAAAAAAGGTCCCATTTCCCTTATTTCCACCGCATTGACAGAAAAAAACCACATCTCACATCTCAAGTACCTGAAACAGATCCCAGACGTTGACACAGGAAAAGAGGAGGAGGAAGGGAGAAGCACGTATGAGGAGTAGAGAGAGGAGTAGAGAGAAGAGGAGCAGAGAGAGGAGTAGAGAGAGGAGTAGAGAGAGGAGTAGAGAGAAGAGGAGCAGAGAGAGGAGTAGAGAGAGGAGTAGAGAGAGGAGTAGAGAGAGGAGTAGAGAGAAGAGGAGCAGAGAGAGGAGTAGAGAGAGGAGTAGAGAGAGGAGTAGAGAGGTGGTGACAGCTGGAGGGGCATGGAAACATGGCTCCCGTATCTCAGATCGTTAGGGAACGAGGTCCATGACAAACTGAGTCAAATCTTCATTTAAGAGTAATTCCGTTTGCTACATGAGCTCCAAATGTACTGTACTGTCCAAAGTGTGCATAGTACATACTTCCCCAGATGTCCCACTGAGAAAACTGACCATCACAGAAGACATGGAGGGTCTGGCTACAGCAGAACACACTATCCACTCAGCAGAGACAGGAGCATCTCACCAGTGATTTACTCAAATGACACGGCACTGACAGGCTGAAGGATCGCCATCAAGGTTTTATTCTAATGCTCCCGTCCTCTCTACAAAATCACCTGTCACATGTGTCACACATGGATTCTGTGTTCCTGTGTCAGTCTGTCCTCTCTGTGGGCTGAGGGAGAAACATAGCTTGGTATTTTATTCAGACAACCAGGGAAAATTTCCCATTTTTATGAGAATATAGCTTAAAATGAATGCACTGAAATAATATATATATGGAACAGCCAAGAATATCCAACATGAACACACATAGGAATTCAGACAAATCCTTAGAGAAGACTCCTCCCTACCGATGGATCCAAACAGCTTTTAATAAAGTCTTTTAATACCGAGAGATTCTTTCAGAAAACCACAAAACTGCCCTGCAGTGTCCTGCATTATTGAAAGAGAGCGATATGCTCACATATTTCTTTCTTTCTCACTCACCAAAAAAAATTATAGATATTACAAAAACCCACATATTAAAAGCCTCTCATGTCACAAAGACCTCCGTGCTCCTTTTAGTGGGAGGTGGCGGTGGAGGTGGTGGTGGCGGTGGTGGTGGTGGTGGCGGTGGAGGTGGTGGAGGTGGTGGAGGAGGTTGGCTCCAATGAAAGATTCCCAATGTGACTGGGGCCCCTGCTCCACCTCAGAGTGAGAGCGCAGGGGCCGGAGTGCTGGCAGACTAATCTAATAGATATTGTATTGCTTACAGCGGTGCACTGTGGCGGCGGCTACTCCCTTTCAATGGGGCCCAAATGGGAGATGAATGGAACATGGCCTTCTGAAGGACGGCTAAACTTAATTTGAGTGAGTTAAAAGGTTGGGGATGGTATCGAGCGGCACACACTGGGGGGCCAAGGCGTCGCACGTGGAGGCGTCCACCCGGCCTTCCTGACAACCCCCCCCCCCCCCCCCCCCACGCCCCTCAAACCCCCCCCCAACGCCCCTCACCCCCCCCCCCCCCCCCCAACGCCCCTCACACCCCCTCCTAACCACGTTCACCACCGCCGTTCCCCCCGCTAAAGGCCTTGGTGCCTCTCCATCTCATTTCTGTTAAAAGCGGGAGCAGCACCTTAAAGCATTATTAAAACAGCGACATGAGCCACAGGAGTTAGCCAGAGAGAGAGAGAGAGAGAGAGAGAAGAAGGGAGAGGTGGGGGGGGGGGGGGGGGGGCGCTGGTGAGGTAAGAGAAGAGAGGAAGAGCTCCACCTCTCTCACTTAGTGCATATCAGAGACCAGCTCCGGTGATCCATAGTTGAGCTGATGATAATGATGGGCTGGATAGCGCCCGAATCAATACGCCTCTTAAAACACATCTATTGTTTTGTGATACACAGTGCCACGCCGTCAGCCTATCTATGGCCTCATAAAGGCATGGCAGATCCCAGAAGAGCAGAGGAGCAGGCCACAGGCATTGTCCTGGGTCTCTATCGCTAAACACTTTAACAACTGGGCCAGCCTTGTGAGGAGTCCAGAGGTTTACTTCTCCATAATGACTGATTGAGGTTCTCCTCCAGCCCACCTCGGGGCGTGTGAGACTTCAGTGTGTGGTGTGTTTAGTTGCTGTTTCACAGCGTAGGGGAACACACAGACAGGAAATCAAAGTCACAGGGATCAAAACAGGTGGGATATGGATGGGAGGAGCATCTCGTACTGCACTCCAAAGGACATGGTCGTATGTGACTCTCATTATTCACTCCAGCCTCGGAAGAGCCATCATAAAGGTTTATTCACAGCAAACATCTACGGATGTCTATCAGGGAGAATTGGCTAGTGTGTGTGTGTCTGTGTGTGTGCGTGTGTGTGTGTGTGTGTGTGTGTGTGTGTGTATGTGTGTGTGTGTGTCTGTATGTGTGTCTGTATGTGTGTGTGTGTGTGTGTGTCTGTGTGTGTGCGTGTGTGTGTGTGCGTGTGTGTGTGTGTGTGTGTGTGTGTGTGTGTGTGTGTATGTGTGTCTGTATGTGTGTCTGTATGTATGTATGTGTGTGTGTGTGTGTGTGTGTGTGTGTGTGTGTGTCTGTGTGTGTGTGCATCTGTTTGTGTGTGTGTTTATGTATGTGTGTGTGTGTGTGTCTGTATGTGTGTGTCTGTTTGTGTGTGTTTGTGTGTGTGTGTGTGTGAGAGTGTGTGTGTGTGTGTGCGTCTGTATGTGTGTGTGTGTGTGTGTGTGTGTATTCCTCTGAGCACCTCATCCATCCCATTCTCCAGAATGAAACATGAAGAGAGAGGGTTCGTTCTCTCCCACTTGGAACACTACCCCTCCCCAGCCCCCCACTTCATCACATCCACCTCCTGGTCCACACACACCTCCCCACAGCATGATGATCGGGGAGGAATACACCGACACCAGTCCACATCCTCACCACGACACACACACACACACACACACACACACACACACACACACACACACACACACACACACACACACACACACACACACACACACACACACACACACACACACACACACACACACACACACACACACACACACACACACACACACACACACACACACACACACACACACGTCCCTTTCATTTATTATTTAGGAATACACATTTTCTAATCGCCCAAGTGCCTGTGTAGCTTTTGTAGGTCAAACCTGCATGAATGGAGTGGTGCTTGGTTAAAGAAAGCTGTTTAAATATACGCTGGGATTCAGTTGGATCTGAACACCTGTTCCACTGTTGTTTACAGGATGAGTGTAAATAATACATGTAAGAATGTTATATTGCAAGGCAAAAAAACATGAAAAGTGTGTACAAAAGCAGAAAATGTAGAAAGAAATGTAGAAATGTAGTAAAAGTGTCATTTATCACTATGTAACTCCACTGGTGAGAAGATGACACCTAAGACAGTAAGACTGATCCACCCCCAACACTATCTAAAAGAAGTAGTGTATCCATAAAGTTTTCACCTTCATTATCTTCCCAGTCTCCATTTCTAATCCTATTTCCATCAGTGTTTAGTCGAGTGTCTGCACCCCCCCCCCCCCTCCCCCTCCCCCACACACACACACACACACACGGCGGAGGCTCCCTCTCACACGACTGCTATTTACGCCCCCAGTGTATAAGAGCAGGTCTCTGCATCTGTTCAGCATATTGCCGTCCCTCTCCCCGCCAGTAATGGCCTTTCCCTGCCCCAGCCGTCCCCCATTGTTAGCCAATGGCACATTTAGGCAAGGCGCTGACAGTGGGAGTAGCACGGCGCGGCGCGGCGCGGCGCGGCGCGGCGCGGCTCGGCTCGGCGCAGCGCGGCATGCTGGGGATTTATGAAGAGTGGCCACTTGGTATGCTGCCGGCGCCGCGGCGCGGACTCGGGCTCTCTGAAAACCCACACATTTTTATAGATTGCATAATGGCTTGCATAAAAATGGTTTCATTGTGGGATAAATCAAATGTCAAAATACAACCTGTGTCGGAGCATCTGGTAATGCAGTGTAAAGGCACGCGTACTCCTCTCTTTGTGAGTGTGTGTGTGTGAGTCTGTGTGTGTGTGTGTGTGTGTGTGTGTGTGTGTGTGTGTGTGTGTGTGTGTGTGTGTGTGTGTGTGTGTGTGTGTGTGTGTGTGTGTGTGTGTGTGTGTGTGTGTGTGTGTGTGTGTGTGTGTGTGTGTGTGTGTGTGTGTGTTAAAGAGCCCTAGCTTCGTCGCCGCGGATAGATGTTGTACCTAATAGCATACATGATAATTTATTAGCAGATTTTAAATATTCATAAATATTAAATTAATCATTTATAATAGATCTTGAAATTAACGGGTGTCCTTGAAGTTGTAGATGTGAGGAGTATCCTCGGCAGGGAAGATTTCCCCCGTGGACATTTTACATCTTCTGCTAACATCACTTCAGTGGCAAGTGTTTAATGAATATTCAACTTTGATACAGACACCATTTCTTCTTCTTAACGAAGAGAATGGGTGCAGAACAAACACAGATGCTAACTGGAGGTGGCTAAATAATTGCACAAAGACATTGCACTCCTCTTTCCTAATCTGCTCTGCAAAAATAAGACCTGCTCAACCTCCAAAGAATAACAATTAGAACTGGTAATGAGGAAGGAACAGAGTGCTTCATCTGAGCCCCTTTTGCTACAGACCAACACACACAGTGTTAGTAATTAATGTTTCACCACACATCTACAAACTCAAACCCCACCCCATCTGACAAATGTTGCTAATATTCCTATCACGACAACAGAGCATCAGTCTGAGCCTAATAATGACACTAATAATGTATTTGAATGCATTATTAAACTATAAGGATATGTAGGCTCCACATTGAATGTCCTCAGATATCATCTATAATGTCTAAAATGTAAATCGGTAAACTAAGTATAGAGATGATTCATGGCTATCAGCATCACTGGGTCATCTCAGTCACAGGGGGAGCTGACAGCATCAATTAGTCAGTGCGGTTGTGGTAGTGTGTGTGTGTTTGTGTGTGTTTGTGTGTGTGTGTGTGTGTGTGTGTGTGTGTGTGTGTGATTGTGGGGGAGGCAGGGTTCAGCAATGAGCACAATAAGGGGAAAATATCTACATTCTACCCGAATAGAAAATTCTACCCGAACACACTGTCTGCAAAACAAAAACAAACAAAAAAAAATGACAAAATTAGCATGTAGGTAAAGTATGTAAGTATGTAAGTAAGCTGTTAAAGAGAAGTAGTCCTTGACACAGAATCATCTGATGCTTGGAGCCCGGAGGCAAAGAGTGGGGGGAGACATGTGGAGAAATGGAGAGAAGAGAGAAAGAGAGAGATAGAGAGGGAGAGAGAGAGATAGAGGGAGAGAAGAGGGAAAGAGAGGGCTGAGAGGCGGGTTAATAAACACTTCCTCCTCATGATGGATCAGTTGGGCTGTCAGCAGGGAGGGCTGCAGAGAGGGTGGAGAGGGAGAGAGAGAGAGAGAGAGAGAGAGAGAGAGGGAGAGAGAGAGAGAGGGTGGAGAGACAGAGAGAGTGAGAGAGAGAGAGAGAGTGGGAGAGAGAGGGAGGGAGATATATATATATAGAGAGAGAGCGAGAGGAGGGGTGGCGGGGAGTGCCCACCTCTGATGGAGCCAATCCCATTAGAGACGGCCGAGAGCACGGCGCCCTCTGACCCCTCGGAGGGGGAACACGTCTTCAAGGGCAGCAGCCGCCGCGCAGGTGAGAGCCTTTAATCCGCTCTCACTCTCTCACGGGGAGGGGACAGAAGAAAGAAGAGAGAAGAGAGAGAGAAGAGAGAGAAGAGAGAAGAGAGAGAGAGAAGAGAGAGAGGAGAAAGAAGATGTGTGTTTAAGAAAGACATGATGGGGATGGGGGTTGAGGAGGGTGGGAAGGAGAGGTATTTCCACATGGTCTCACACTAACTAACGCAAACACAACAGAAGTCAAATCGTCTTACACTAACTAACACAAACACAACAGAAGTCAAATCGTATTACACTAACTAACGCAAACACAACAGAAGTCAAATCGTCTCACACTAACTAACGCAAACACAACAGAAGTCAAATCGTCTTACACTAACTAACGCAAACACAACAGAAGTCAAATCGTCTCACACTAACTAACGCAAACACAACAGAAGTCAAATCGTCTCACACTAACTAACGCAAACACAACAGAAGTCAAATCGTCTTACACTAACTAACACAAACACAACAGAAGTCAAATCGTCTCACACTAACTAACACAACAGAAGTCAAATCGTCTTACACTAACTAACACAAACACAACAGAAGTCAAATCGTCTCACACTAACTAACACAAACACAACAGAAGTCAAATCGTCTTACACTAACTAACACAAACACAACAGAAGTCAAATCGTCTCACACTAACTAACACAAACACAACAGAAGTCAAATCGTCTTACACTAACTAACACAAACACAACAGAAGTCAAATCGTCTTACACTAACTAACACAAACACAACAGAAGTCAAATCGTCTCACACTAACTAACACAACAGAAGTCAAATCGTCTTACACTAACTAACACAAACACAACAGAAGTCAAATCGTCTCACACTAACTAACACAAACACAACAGAAGTCAAATCGTCTTACACTAACTAACACAAACACAACAGAAGTCAAATCGTCTCACACTAACTAACACAAACACAACAGAAGTCAAATCGTCTTACACTAACTAACACAAACACAACAGAAGTCAAATCGTCTTACACTAACTAACACAAACACAACAGAAGTCAAATCGTCTCACACTAACTAACGCAAACACAACAGAAGTCAAATCGTCTTACACTAACTAACGCAAACACAACAGAAGTCAAATCGTCTTACACTAACTAACACAAACACAACAGAAGTCAAATCGTCTTACACTAACTAACGCAAACACAACAGAAGTCAAATCGTCTCACACTAACTAACGCAAACACAACAGAAGTCAAATGTCCCTGCACTACTCCATTAGGCTCCTGTGCAGCAGATCGCCTCAGACAGGAGTCTCACACCACACCACACCACACCCAACACAGAACACAGACCTGTCTCACTGCACACCACACCACACCCAACCCAACACAGAGCACAGACCTGTCTCACTGCACGGAACACGCAACACAGACCACACTAACTGTCTCTAGTACCGTTGCCCTATGACACTGAACTGACTCCACCAGTTTGAAGTGATTGAGCTGTGCTTCCAAAAGGCCTCAGGTGACCTCATGACAATAATCTCATCAGTAGGTTCACCACTGTCTAGACTGGTCACAGACAACTTCTCTGAAACCGCCACTCCATCCTACTCATCAGTAGGTTCACCACTGTCTAGACTGCTCACAGACAACTTCTCTGAAACCGCCACTCCATCCTACTCCATTCTGATGTCACCACAGCACAAACTAAGATTTGGAACAAACAAACATTATTACTTTTTTTTTATCCACCGTACATCTAAATCTTTGCTAATAGACAAAAGATAACAGGCCTCTGGTCTTCCACACTTGGCTCTTTCTGCCCACGCAGCTTGTTTGGGCTGGATTTATGTGCGGCGCTGAAACCTGGGTGAGCGCGAGTGCCTGCTGGCCTGCTGGCCCTGGGCAGAGCTGGAGCTCCGTGGGCAGGTGCTGGGGACCAGGAGCCCTGGCCCCCCGACGGCCGGGACAGGGGCCCATTTGTCCCCGTGTCTTCCCCCTGGCATGTAAACAAGACAAATGGAAAGACTGAAAGGTGACTCAGCAAGACTGGATGTTTTTCGTGGTTGCCGCTTTGTTTTGTTTTTTTTTGTCTCCTTTTTCTTTTAAATATAAGCAATGTCACAGAACTCGCCATGAAACATGCGTCTTCTTCAGGAGAGGGGAGCGTCCTGCTGAGAGTATTTCTGGGTTGTTTTTGAAAAGTTTTTCTTTTCTTTTTCTGTTGTTTGTGTCTGGGGACATTCTGAGCTATCTGCTTTCATGTCGAGTCCCAGAGTCAAGGTGAAAATGAGAGAGGTGCATTTGTGTGTAAACTACGCTATGTGAGTGTGTGTGTGTGTGTGTGTGTGTGTGTGTGTGTGTGTGTGTGTATCAGGCATGTATAAGCCTTTCTGCAAATACACATGCAAGTGAGTCTATTTGGTTGTATACGCGCATGTCTGGGGGTGAGTGTCTATACGTGAGAGTATGCAGCAGCGCCTGACCCTGTGTGTGTGTGTGTGTGTGTGTGTGTGTGTGTGTGTGTGTGTGTGTGTGACGTTTTGGGTCTGCCCAATAAAATCAGCATGTGCATTCATGCATGAGTGTGTGTCTGTCCATATGTGTATACGCTTATGTAAATGTCAGCTGGTGTGTGTTGGGCTGGTGTGTGTTGGGCATATGTGTGTGTGTGTGTGTGTGTGTGTGTGTGTGTGTGTGTGTGTGTGTGTGTTTATGCATCCTCCTGTCACTCCGGTGTGATGCGGTGGGCCAGCGGGGGGGTCCAGAGGAAACTTCTGAAGGACAGCACTATTCATCAGAGCCTGCGCGCCGTGATGGATAACACACACATTCAGACTGAAAAGGGCCCCGCGCGGAGAACACACACCGCCGCTAAACGCCCGGCGTCTCGACGCCATTCTTTTAATCATCTCTCAAGCATCGCCTCGCGTCCACCGCTCAGAGAGGAGGGGAGGAAGAAAGAGAGGGGAGGAGGCTCTGGTCCCGCGGCCGGCGGCCATCTCCGAGACGCATGATAAGGGAGCGTCTCTCAGGATTGATTGATTACGCGCAACAGGGCGTGGAGCACATGAAGCCACTCATACAGTCGGCGGGACCCTGGCAGACGCGGGGAGAGGAGCTGGTGGGTGGGAGGTGGGGGGTGGGAGGAGATGAGGCCCAGAGAGGGTGATGGAGCGCCTGATCAGAGGGCAGCGCTGCCTCCCCTCACAAGAGCAATAATGGAGGTGGGCCTCGGAGCCGGGTACAAAATTGTGTTTCTGTCGCTGCGGATCATCAGTTACTGTAAACCCACCGTGTGTCAGAGCAGGCCGCTGGTGTAGGCCTCACTAACAGAGCTGGGTCAGATAGAGACACTAAATACCACACACTCACAAAGACTGACGCGTCATAGCGTCAAATAATAATGATATTACACACTCAGAAAGACTGACGTCAAATAATAATGATATTACACACTCAGAAAGACTGACACGTCATAGCATCAAATAATAATGATTTGATATTTTTGATTAGATTATCTATATCATATGAATAATGAACTTAAACACAAAACACATGCGCTGCACATATGAAAGGAGACACCACTTTCACTAAATGATTCATGATGGCCACAGAAAAAAATTGTATTTTGAACAATCACAACCGTCACCACTTTGTAACTTTGTAACTTTGCATAAAAGGAGCATTTTTTAACTACCAAACAAACAATATTTTGATTTATTTAATCCAGTCTCAAGATGTGGCGCATTGAGACTCGCGTGGTCCTTCCGCTAGCAGCTCAGCGGATGAGAGGAGGCGCTCAGAGGAGGCTTTGAGTCATCCTCTCCTCTCCTCTCAGAGGAGGCTTTGAGTCATCCTCTCCTCTCCTCTCCTCTCCTCTCCTCTCCTCGCCTCACGGAGGTGGCTGCCTCGCCTGCCGCGGGTTAAAAACTCTTTTGACTCATGCTGAGGGCAAGCCTCCACCGCCGGCCTCCCAGCAGCCACCTCTTCGCCCCGCCGTGCTGCTGGGAGTGGGACGTGTGGGGCAGTAGAGGGGGGGGGGGGGGGCGGGGGAGAGGTGGGGGAGTCCAGTGAAAAATGAGGATGTCACCCCGTTGTTGCAAGGTTAGCAGAGCCTCTGATGGGGGGGGGAACGCAGAGGGGAGGCGTGGAGCAGCTCTGGGCTGCCCCAGGTAAAACACACATACACACACACACACACACACACTATGTGCACATAATACACATGCACACACACACTCACACACACACACACACACACACACACACACACACACACACACACACACACAAACCCACACACATGCGCACACACACACACACACACACACACACACACACACACACAGACACACACACACACACACAAACCCACACACATGCGCACACACACACACACACAGACACACACAAGCACAATCATGCTGTACATAGACAACCCTCTAAAAAAAAGCACACAGAAAGCATGTAAAAATAACATAAAGAACATATACACACAACCTACATATGCACAGAACTGAAATGTTTCAACCACCCCCATATGCATCACCTTGCTAACATCACCCTCACTTGAAACATTGTAAGCACACATTAAGTAAGAGGCAGCGTCTGTAAACACCCGGTGAGAAATAACTCCTTATCTGCGTGATATCAGGCTGAGTCTGCCGTCATTGTAACAATGTTTATTTTCCCCAACGCAGCCAGCCTGGTGAAGCACGAGCACAGAACCTACCGGAGTTAATGTTCCGTCTCCATTTGCTGTTGTATTCTGTTCAACAGTGAAATAAATATATACTAGTACTTACTCTCTCTCCTAGTTCATGGACCAGATCGGAGGGAGTAGGATATTTCTTCAGCAGAACATTCAATCAAAGCCTTCTGTGTGTGTGTGTGTGTGTGTGTGTGTGTGTGTGTGTGTGTGTGTCTGAGGACATGTGTGTAGGCCTGTGTGTATATGTTTGCGAGAGAGCTATTGTGTGTGTGTGTGGAGTGAGTGAACACAGGCGCAGAGGGGAGACCGTCTGTCAGTTTGGATGTGTACTGCATTCATCTAGTGCCATCTCAATACAGCATTCATCTCATGCACGTATATACGCGCCCGCGCACACACACACATACAGATGCATTTAGCTGCAGACACACCGCCACATACTCCAGCAGGAAAATGCACATCCATCCATCTATCCATCCATCCATTCATTCATCCATCCATCCATCCATCCATCTATCCATCCATCCATTCATTCATCCATCCATCCATCCATCTATCTATCCATCCATCCATTCATTCATCCATCCATCCATCCATCTATCTATCCATCCATCCATTCATTCATCCATCTATCCTTCCATCCATCTCTCCATCCATCCATTCATTCATCCATCCATCCATCCATCCATCCATTCATTCATTCATTCATTCATCTACCTATCCTTCCATCCATCTCTCCATCCTTCCATCCATCCATCTATAAATACCTAAATAAAGGAGGCCCATCTCCACACACATGCGCACCTTAACTCCCCTGCTCCTCTCTGACATGTGTCTCTCCTTCCTCCTCCTCCTCCCCCTCCTCCTCCTCCTCCCCCTCCTCCTCCTCCTCTGACAGACACACTGAATGCTGCGTGTGGATTCCCTCCGTGCTTCTGGAACAAGTGCAGCCTCAGCTTTGTCTGGCTTTCCCAGCCCTCAGTGCGCTACTTAGGCTTGGGTCTATTCACACACACACACACACACACACACACACACACACACACACACACACACACACACACACACACACACACACACACACACACACACACACACACACACACACACACACACACACACACCTAAGGCGCCCCTGCTAACACAGGCATCAGCCTCACACTGATCCCATTTCCATGCGCCCAATTAAACATGCTAAACAGGAGCACAAGAGGAGGTGTGTGTGTGTGTGTGTGTGTGTGTGTGTGTGTGTGTCTGTGTGTGTGTCTCAGGCAGGGGGCCGAGGGACACACAGGGGACTCCTTACCGGGGACATGTTAGTGTGAAGGGTAAGATTGTGATGAGGGAGTAGGTGTGCAGTGTTTGTGCATGTGTGTGTGTGTCCGGGCGTGTGTGTGTGTGTGTGTGTGTGCATGTGTGTCTAGGGGTCCAGGGTCCAGTACGGCGAGCAGCAGGGTTAATAGTCCAGGGAAAGACAGGGCTGGCACGGGCAAGATGCACTAATACACTTGGCAGCCAATTGTGTGTCAACCCTTAATTCCCCGGGCGGGGGGGGGAAGGACACAGACTAATCTGTATGCAGTCCTGACATTGTCCACATCTGATATGGAACATTAGCCACTAACTCTCTCTATAGACCAGTGTCCTTCAGTTTATATTACTTTATGTTAATAGAAAAAAATTACATACAACATCATTTGTCATTGTTACACGGGGCGACTGGCGGGTGATTTAAATGCATGTGTTTATAGCAGTCGAGGGGGGGGGGGGCGCCGGATGGACGGGGGGGGGGGGTGTATTGATCTCTCATCCAGCCGACGCCCCAGACATCACCCCCACCCACACACCCACCCACACACACACACACACACTCACCCTGACACTGACCTGTACACTCTCGGGCTGGGGCTCCAGCCAGCTGACCCACAAGGGAGGGGTCACCAGAGCTCAGAGTCCGGATTGGAAGACTGTCTCCCACATCAACACACACATATACACACACGTACACGCACACACACACACACACACCTATGCCGTTCACACTTACTGGTTGGTTTTGTTTCAGTTTCATTTCAATAGCAGATTCTTCTCTTTGACTTACATGTGGCTTAACTGGGTGGGTAAAAACACAAGTAAAATACGGGTAAAAAAGTTTGAACTGTACATCATCAATATTTGCTTCACCTGAAAGGTCTTTCTCCTGGGTGACCTGATGTCTGCCCTTACACACACACACACACACACACACACACACACACACACACACACACACACACACACACACACACACACACACACACACACACACACCTTCTGATCAATAGACATCGCTCACATGCCTGGGCTTTCACCTCGGATGTCACAGCAGAGAGCAGACCCAATCAGATGACCTTTCACCCAGGTTTCCTCACCGCCTCCTGGAGACGGGCTGCCAAGCCCCAGACAGGAGCGGGGGGCGGGGGGGCACCTGATAGTCATCTGCCCCGATCAATACGTCTATCTATTGATGGCTACCCATCTTGGGGCTGGGGCTGGGGCTGGGGCTGAGGCTGGGGCTGGGGCTGGGGCTGGGGCTGGGGCTGGGGCTGGGGCTGGGGCTGGGGCTGGGGCTGGGGTTGGGGTTGGGGTTGGGGTTGGGGCTGGGGCTGGGGCTGGGGCTGGGGCTGGGGCCTGTCTGTGGACTGTGTGGACTGCGCCTCCTGCCCAGGGAACACCTCCTCCCGGTCCTGCTGCTTTGTCTATCTGTCCCTCCACACATGCAATGAGGTAGTTCCTCCTCAATCAAAAATATTGCCCAGCTACATTATCTCCCCGATCTGACAGTGTGCTGTGCATCACGAGCATTGGTACATCTGTAGTGTGCTTGGGAGGAGTGTGGAATACCTCAATCATTCACTATAATCACACAACACAGGCTTTTATGGAAAGAGAAATATGAGTCAGAGGGCTAAACACAAGCAGTGAGGCCTATTTGGTGCCTTTAGTGCTGGGTGAGCCCACTGCCGAGCGCTCGCTCGGTCCCCCTGGAAGTGCCTGTGTGAGCCGCCGTTTCTGGACGGGGGAAGACGCACCGCCACGCCAAGCACGCTCAGCCCATATCTTTATGAATAGTATGTTGGCGTAAGCTGGCTGTGTTCTTGGAATTAATTAGCGCTAATTGTTTCCCCCGTTTTAATTACGAATGAGTCTCCGCTGCATCATGCTGTGATAGTCTTGAAAACGAGAGCCCGAGCGTGCTAATTGGATTTAATATGTAATTATTTCCCTCACACACTGTGGCGGTAACCTTTTATTCAGCGCGAGTCCAATTTGCATAGCAGGATTAGATGGAGACATTTCAATATAAGGTTACAATTCGCTCTCGCTACACAAGTGCCATTTTGCTAACTGCCGTGAATGGGAGAAGGGCTCATCCTGGGATTCAGGCCTAGACGGAGGTGTGCATGTCTCAGCGGAGGGAGATTGAAGGGGGGGGGGGGGGGGGGCGGGGGGGGCGTCCTCATATGACAGGGACATGCAACACCATGGCTGAGTGCAGAGGTCAGATTTCACACAGGGGCATTAGGAATGACCTTCTCCACTGAGCTTCCTCTGCCACCTTTTCACGATGTGAGACTACGTTCAAATTATTACAGATACGTAGTGAGCTGATATTGGTTCATTAGTTTGGTGACTCCATTTAGTTTAGTTGCAGTGAGTGGAAGGAATGAACGTGATCAACCGAATGTGGGCTACATGATACTAGCAAGTGTGTATTAGGGTGTATTAAGGTTTTTTCACGAGTAAAAGACTGTGTGCCAACAACAACAAAATAGTGACAGAAATCCTTTTTTTTCTGTGTGACTTGTCCTCAGCTGGCTGTCAAAGCACAAACTCCCCTCTCCCTCTTATGAGCTCTCTGTGACAGCCTGGGTCGCCATCACTTCCTGTCAGCTGGTGGCAGCTGGTCCGGAGTGGTCGGCTTCAAGCGGCCGGCTGCCACCATGTCTCCCATGGGAGCGGGCGGCCATAAACTGCAGCCTAGTGCTGTAAAATGCTGTAAAATTCCAGGCTCCCCTCTGGCTACCATCTCTTTAAATGGCAATAATAATTAACAGCATCAAACGTGTGTGTGTGTGTGTTTGTGTGTGTGTGTGTGTGTGTGTGTGTATGTGTGTGTGTGTGTGTGTGTGTGTGCGTGTGTGTACTCCCAATCCTCTTAAAAGACTTCATGGTTGCATTAAAGGTTACCTCATGAAAAAGTGCTCCTAAACTCTAAGTTAAGTAAATTGGAGCGGCCCCCAAAATGATGATGGGCATCAACAGAGAATTAGGAACGTGTGCTCACTAAAACGACACTAAGAGTAACTCAGATCTTCCAATAAAGGAATGAAATCAAATCGAAATCCTAAATTCTGCTACTAGAAACACAAAGGCCTCAGTGCGTGAGGGAAGACGATCAGTGTTCACTCAGTGCAGAGTTAACTCTCAGGAGGAGTGTGTGGCCATGTGTGTAAACCCATTTACCCCCTGATACCTCGCCGAGGCGTTGGTCCCGTGTGTGTGTGTGTGTGTGTGTGTGTGTGTGTGTGTGCTTTGTTCCATGTTTGCTTAGTTCCAGGAGAGCATCTAAGCTGCCTGGTGGCTTGTTTAAGGTGTCCCTAATGAAGGCACGCTGGCCCTGGTGCCGACTAATGTGTTTACTGAAGCTCAGTATCTAGGGACCGGATCACAGTGACAAAATCCCCCTAAAGGAGAGAGTCCCAGCTCTGGATTAAATAAGTAATTCTCTTGAAAGGGTATGTGTGTGTGTGTGTGTGTGTATATGTGTATGCGTGCTTGTGTATGATAGAGACAGAGAGAGTGAGAGGGAGAGAGAGAGAGAGAGACAGAGAGAGAGAGAGAGACAGAGAGAGAGAGAGATAAAACACCAGGGAGAATGTTGCATGTTGTTGATGTTGTTGTTGTTTGGTGAATATTTTCACAAAACAAACGTATACATTTGCTTTACAAATAAAGCGCTTGAGTTTGACTTGAGGTAAACTTCCGGTTTCCAACACTGTCAACACTGATGAAGCACCAGATCTTCTTCATGCTCCATTGCTTCTCACTAAACAACAATTAGTTCCTCCGCCACGGCGGTGCTCATTACAAGACCCGCTTGAACACAAGGTGAGGCGAGGCTCTCTTTCAACCTCCGAGCGCTCGCGTGTGTGTGTGTGCTGGAGCGCCGCTGTTTTTGTCACCGGGTTGTTAGCGCGCTGAGACGAGGTCACGGCCGCTCTCCTCGACGTCTCCGACCCCGCGCTCCGCTCGCCTTCAGCGGGGAGAGGCTCTGACACGCCTGGGGTCACGGCGGGGT
Source organism: Clupea harengus (assembly GCF_900700415.2). Classification (NCBI taxonomy): domain Eukaryota; kingdom Metazoa; phylum Chordata; class Actinopteri; order Clupeiformes; family Clupeidae; genus Clupea; species Clupea harengus. The sequence continues at coordinate 3,073,279 of NC_045154.1, forward strand.
CACGCCTGGAGCAGCAGCGCCGACGCCCCTCTCCTCGGCTAATTATTTAGATGCGGGAAAATCAACAGCTACCCGCTGCGTGGGTTTTCTATACCGCTCGCTCATACACACACACACACACACACACACACACGGCGGGGGTTGGGGCTTGGAAGGGCTCAGGGTAGGAGTGTGTGAAGGACAGTGAGGCCGGTCAGGGGAGAGTGTGCGTGTGTGTGTGTGTGTGTGTGTGTGTGTGTATGTGTGTGTGTGTGCGCGGCTAGTTAATAATTCAGTTGAGAGAGGCGGCAGAGGCCTGGGGAGAGGGGGCAAGGCGAGCTTGTCAAGAAGTCAATCAAAGAGGCCCGCAGTGGCCAGAGAGGAAGCCTGGAGCCTGAGGTCAGGAGATGTTTGTCTGCGGCAAAACCACACACCCACACACACACACACACACACACCCACACACACCCACACACACACACACACACACACACACACACACTGTATATTCGGTCTCAGGTATACACCCTTGCAGTCACTCACTCACACACACACACACACACACACACACACAGATATCCACCTACACATGGATTCACACAGAGCAGGGGCAGACAGAAGACTCCATGCAGTCAGAGCCATGGAGGTGAGGGTCACTCCGTCAGACAACTCACCTTTCACTTGACAAACCCACCCCACACGTGCACACACACACACACACACACACACACACACACACACATACACACACAAAGGGAACAGCAACACACAAATATTCTGTTGCATATTTACTGCAATTAAAGCTTTTTTATCCAAAGCAACTTTCTATTAAATAGTAGCCTGTGAGAATATGAAACAGTAATCCTTGAGAACTGAACACATAATAAACTTCAACTAACTCTCCCAACACACACCTATTTTACAATCACAAGCGTTAGGTATCACATTGTGAGCGATTCTATGACATTCTATTCCAACCACGCAGTGGAAACCTTTTTGTCTAAATGTGTGTATTCGTGTGAGAGAGAGCCATGAGGTCAGAGCAGGTAAGCAGGTAATCCTTTAATACTCTAAAGCTGGGTCAATGGTTGGTTGCAACATAGCCAACACCCCTTCAAGCTTCAACACAAACTTGTTCCAGAACAACACCACCACCACCACCATCATCCTCTCCTGTAAGTCAGCCTCTGCCTTCAGCCCCCTGTCCTTATGTGTAATCTGTGCCCTGGGTCCTCATGCGTTCATAGAGAGAGGAGGCTTGAGTGATTGGGAGGAGGGGAGCTGATGAGAACCCTATGGAGAGTTATCCTCCCCTCTAAGAGGCCACTCCATATGGAGAGAGCAGAGAGAGCCACACCGCTCTCATTATTATCAATTAAGGTCAAGCAGGGAGGGCCAGAGAGAGAGATGGAGGAGAAGGAGGAGGAGGAGGAGGAGAGGAGGAGAGCAACAGGGAAGGACCCTGACAGAGACAGAGAAAGGAAGAAAGAGAGAGAGAGAGAGAAATGAGGAGGACAGGGGAGAAGAGGGGGGGAGGCGCACTGGTAAGAACCAGGAGGACCACTGAGGATGTTATGGATGTGGATGTGCACCCATCATCAAAGACACACACACACACACACACACACACACACACACGCATGAATATATACATGCCTATATATATAATTCATTCTTTACATATGT
>NC_045154.1:3079943-3087443 GCF_900700415.2 Clupea harengus
ACACACACAGCCTCTGATGGGCAGAAACACGCCGCTTTTTCAGTGCCTCGGTGCTTTTTCACTAAGTTCTGTCACAAACAGGTAAAACAGTGCCATGGTGCCCATCAGTATCCATAGTCCGTACAGAGACCCAGCAATAATGAAGAGGGTAATAAGATCTGCACATGAGACCTTCATGCCAAGGTAGCACAAAAGCCCCACAGCCAGGGACTCGCTCCCCAAAAGGACAAACTGAGTCACACGGCACAGGAGGGTGAAACGGCACATTTATGTCTGTTTGCGTATTGCAAAGATACTCACACATTCAAAAAACAAATCAATAACTGTGACTATTTCATGGAGATATAAAAAAAAAAGCGAGTCTCCGACAGCCTCTGTTCTCAGGCCCAGCAGGCCAAGTCTCAAGTACACAGACACATCCAGTGCTCTCCTGTCCATCCAGTCTGGCTCAGGACGGGCCACTGCGTGAGGTGCCATTAGAACCGAGGAGGCAGGGGAAGTTACACTGTGGCTGAATAACAACCTCTGACTGATCTGAGAGCAGGTTATGGCCATCTCAGGCCAGGGGGGCCCTGGAGCTCTGCTGTATGAGACGGATTTGATCAGCAGTCAGCTACTTCACCTCTGGCAGATAATGGGGCCAATTAGGTCTGAGCTCTCTCTCTCTCTCTCTCCCCGAGACAGGTGCACAGGGCAGCAGACAGGAGCACATCAACATATATATATATATACGCCATATACTGACACTGAAACTTCAACATATATATATGCCATATACTGACACTGAAACTTCAACATATATATACGCCATATACTGACACTGAAACTTCAACATATATATACGCCATATACTGACACTGAAACTTCAACATATATATACGCCATATACTGACACTGAAACTTGGGTGGCAATATTGACCAAGTAAAAATGGCATCTCAGCTATGAATGCCCCCGTAAGAAATGTACTGAGTGTTTGGACGTGCAGTTGTTCGACACCTCCCTAACAGCTATGTAGTCACTTGACAGAAGCCAACATGCCATGTGCCTGTAGACCACTTAGGTTGAAGGCCATAGAACCCGTCGCCCTGATGCAGAGCACATAGACGTGCATGAGAAGGCCTTCTGAGAGATGACACGAGGCTCACATGACAGAGTCTGCACTCTTGCTCCCATACTGTAAGTGGAAGAATGGAGACGGGATTTCTCTCCCTCTCTCCCTCCCTCTCTCTCCCTCCCTCTCTCTCTCTCCCTCTCTCTCCCTCCCTCTCTCTCCCTCCCTCTCTCTCCCTCTCTCCCTCTCTCTCTTTCCAGTTCCTCCACTGTATGTGCCTGTTAATTAAATCTATTCTAGGTCACAAGATAAATGGTTCTGACACTAAAGTGTTAGCCTCACACCAGCAAAAATAATAGTGCTTTCCGCTATTCTGCTACATGCTTTGATGGATTTAAATGAAAAGGGCCATTAATAAAGTTGAGCAGTTGAGGGGAAAAGCACACCATTAATAACAGTGCTTTATGACTGCCAGGGATATGGTTTATAATAAAACAAGCTCGACTTAAAGGATGTGCGTCTGTGATATGCATGGAAATTCAAGAAGTAGAAAGGGCTGCAACATGCTTGCCTCAAAATGTGTATCTTTTCTTTTGTCGTTCTTCTGTTAATGAAAAGCTTCTGAGAGAAAGCTGGGGGCTGCTTCAAAGCAGGAACTAGCGATGACACACATTCAAAGTGAGAAACAAATTAGAAAGAAAAAAAAATATATATATATATATATAAAAAACAAGACACCTGGTTATACAATCACTGGAGATACAGAAAACTAAAGAAAACATTGAGGGGAAAAAATACAAACAAAATACAAAACAAATCACAACAGTGCCCTAAGAGCATTCCCACACACCTAAACACACACACACAAACTAAATCAGAAAGGCAGTCAAACTACTCTCTTCCATGTAAATCCACTCCCCGTTCCTGAATAATACATCCACCCTCCACCATCCTCTCCCTCTGCTCACTTCCTCTCCTTCTCTCGGGGAGCCATTTCTGAGGGGGAACAGAGAGGGAACAGAGAGGGAACAGAGAGGGAACAGAGAGGGAACAGGGAAATGGAGGGGCCTCCAAACGGCCACTGCTAGCCTGAGCCATTGCAGTAGAAAAACAGTATATCAATTTAAACGGCTACGGTGTCACCCGATCGCCCCGGCTAAACCAGCCACCCGGCTGCCCAGCCAATGGGAGCACGCCGCCAATTCATTTAAATAAGAGAGGACTTGGCCGCAGGGAGGCTGAATGATGGGGGGGGGGGGGGGGATGTGTTACGCTGATTTATGCCTGGAGGCAATAAAAGGAGTATTTCAGTTCCTGCCTGTTTAATATGCGAATATGCAGGGCATCTCGCCTCTGACAGGCCGTCATTAATAAAAAAACGTGTAAGTGAGCGCAGATCGCGATATTTCATCTTTATGAAAATACATGATGATGGTTTTACACTGTATCATTTGAAAGCCCAGCCTGTGGTGGCCTGGCCAGAGCTGGAGCTGGAGCAGGAGATGGAGCTGGAGCTGGAGCTGAGTACCAACGCCACTGGAGGGCAGGGGTGGAGGAGGAGACGCCCCGAGTATGGGCCACCTGTCTGACCCCCACTATCACGACCGTTCACACACACACACACACACACACACACACACACACACACACACACACACACACACACACACAGACACAGACACACACACACAGACACAGACACACACGCTCACGCTCACGCTCACGCTCACGCACACGCACACGCACACACACACAAGAACTGAAGAACCTGTCACACATTTCTTTTGCTCTCTCAGTTTCCTTCTAAAACATGAACACACTCACACACTCACACTCTCTGAACCCACAGCAGTGTCACTATAATAATACAAATAATAATAATAATAATAATTCATTTAATTTATAACGCACTCTATATTCACATGAATCTCAGAGTGACACAGTGAGAACATAGTTAAAAAAACATGGTTAAACAACCTATAATAAAACATAGTTATAAAACATAGCTAGAAACATATGAACTCACTACCTGACCACATCACAGTGTCCTGATCCCCAGCCCATCACCTGACCAGAGAACAGTACATCCCAACACTGCCTGCGTCCGTCACGTCATGTTAGAACCACATACAAAATGTATCAGCTACTAACGAGCCAAAGTGAGCGTCATAAATAAAGGCTATCTGACAACTTCTGACCTCAGACGCTGTGCAATATCACGCAACACATTGCTCAGAGTTGCTAGAACTTTCCAACTGAGAACAAAACGATGGAATAAATCTGATTTAGTCACTTGTCTGCGTGACAGGATACAGTGTAAAGAATTCGAGAAAGAGGAGACTTCAGGATTCTTTAAAGACAAGTTCAATTGAAAACAGAATCGGGAGAAATCGATCAGTGATGTAACAGATTCACACCTGATTAGGACTAAGACCATTAGAGGTCAGAGGAGCCATCAGTAGTATTTCCTCCAGGCCAAAGAAATACACATTTTAAATTTCCAAACAGAACAAAAGACATTGAACACTGGAGCCCTTGTTCCAGACGCCGCTTACTGTACAGCACTGTACACTGCTGTACACTGCTGTAACTGACAGCTCCCCCCTCAGGTGAGTTGGTATACTTCTTCTGTGTGTGTGTGTGTGTGTGTGTGTGTGTGTGTGTGTGTGTGTGTGTGTGTGTGTGTGTGTGTGTGTGCGTGTGCGTGAGAGCTTTGTGCCTTGCTTCAGAGTGGATGAAGTGAATGAAAGAGAGACAGTGAGAGAGAATAAGAGAAAGAGAGAGAGAGAGACAGTGAGAGAGAATAAGAGAGAGAGAGAGAGACATTGAGAGAGAATAAGAGAAAGAGAGAGAGAGAGAGACAGTGAGAGAGAATAAGAGAAAGAGAGAGGGAGAGACAGTGAGAGAGAATAAGAGAGAGAGAGAGAGACAGTGAGAGAGAATAAGAGAGAGAGAGAGACAGTGAGAGAGAATAAGAGAAAGAGAGAGAGAGAGACAGTGAGAGAGAATAAGAGAGAGAGAGAGACACTGAGAGAGAATAAGAGAGAGAGAGAGAGAGAGAGAGAGAGAGACAGTGAGAGAGAATAAGAGAGAGAGAGAGACAGTGAGAGAGAATAAGAGAGAGAGAGAGACACTGAGAGAGAATAAGAGAGAGAGAGAGAGAGATGGCCAAACAAAGTAAATGTACACATGAACAAGCCTGCTCAGCCTCGACTCCTCTGAGGCACTGGGCCATTTAAGCATCGTCTCCTCCTGCTGATGTTTTATCTGCTGCCTCTGCCTCTGCCTCTACCCAGCCCTGTCCCACACTCCTCTTTCTCTCTCTCTCTCCTTCTCTCTCTCTCTCTCTCTCCCTCTCTCTGCTCCCCCCCCCCTCTCCCCTCTGCCTCTGCCTCTACCCAGCCCTGTCCCACACTCCTCTTTCTCTCTCTCTCTCCTTCTCTCTCTCTCTCTCTCTCCCTCTCTCTGCTCCCCCCCCCCTCTCTCCTCTCTGCCTCAGTAGGAGGATGTGATGCGAATCTAACACTATTTCAATACAGAATTGGGACATCAAAGCCAGTCTGATATTGAAATAACAGAAATAATTAGGCGGAGGCAAGACGAGTAGAAACACGCCATTTACATAAAAATGCTAATTAGTCTCTTGGCTAGCAGGGTCAGAAACACGCTTTTCTTTTCATTTTCCCCCTCCCGTCTTTCTATTTTTTTCATCAGTGTATGGCTTGTATTTGTGTGTGTATGTGTGGGTGTGTGTGTGTGTGTGGGGGGGGGGGGGGGGTTTGGGGGAGCACATTCCTACACCTTCTAATTAAGGAGGTGTCAAGTTTGAAAGCAGTTAATTGGTATTGTGTGAGCGAAGTGGAGGGGTTGGGGAGGAATGTTTAATGTTAGTTTATGGGATTATAATACAGGCAGTTAAACTGGAAAGGAAGGATAAACTTTTACACCCCGTTATAACAGCCACGGCTCAGCCACCATAAAAGACCCTTCCACCACTGAACCAGCCGCGCACAGACCTTTCACACACTCTAGGGACGTACTATACAATAACGGCCTATAGAATATATATATATATATATTATAATATACACACTAATACACAACCCATACAACTTCATCATGGCGGTAGTACTGTATCACCACAGTATTATTATATAATTCCACACACATAAGAGAAGGTCTATACATGCAGTCCAACATCTGAAGACAGACTCAGTGGGCCAGGTGGGAAGTGATTTAGGCTGGGCTGAGCGCCGGAGATAGACAGCACTCAGTTATGGCTTAATCCGGGTTATGGGTGAGGTGTCTCCCCTGCACTGACCCAAGGAAACAAGGGAGAAATGGTGAAAGCGGAGAATGATCTAATCAATGGAACCGCTGCCTCTAAAACCCAAATGACCGTCCGTCCAGGATCCCCGCTGGAAATATGAGGGGGGAAAAGCCTAAAAATGTTGGAATGTCCATTTCCTTTTTAATACCTGCCATTTTGGGGCGATTAGACGAGACAGCTTCGATAGCCCAGCGATAACAGCCACATAAGCTGATTTGGGTTCAGTCACAGCAGCTAAAATAGAATTACGGCTTTTTGTGACAGAGCGGACATATACAGCTATAGATCTTTATATATACTGCCACCTCCACAATGCACTGCTCTCTCTCTCTCTCTCTCTCTCTCTCTCTCTCTCTCTCTCTCTCTTTCTTTCTCCTTCCTTCCTTCCCCTCCCTAAGTGACCTTGTGGTCTGCTCCCAGCCGGGCAGGAGGAGTCTAGTGGGCCACTTAGACGCATCAGGACTTGGAAATTTAAGCAGCCCTGAAAGCCATCAGCTGGGGGAAGGGGAAGGGGCCGAGGAGATTGCTCTGCATAGCTTGGGCTTCACACAAACACATCACGTGTGTGTGTGTGTGTGTATGTGTGTGTGTGTGTGTGTGTGTGTTCTGCTCACACTACACACACATGCACACAGAGACACTACACACACACACACACACACACACACACACACACACACACACACACACACACACACACACACACACACACACACAATCAAGTTCATTCAGTCCTGAAGGTCAATGTCAAGACATCTCTGTTTTTGTCACCTCTTGCTTCTATTCTCTCCGCACCAAGGGCATGATTGACTCTATTGTTGTGAGTCACACACAGAATGAGAAACACACACAATACTATACACAGCAACACTGGAGTAGCAGTATAGGAGAGAAATACACACAATACTATACACAGCAACACTGGAGTAGCAGTATAGGAGAGATGGAGATGGGGTACTCAGATTCAAACAGATTCAAACTAAAACAAAGCCTTGAAGCTGGAGGCCTCTGCATGAAGGAGCACTGCAGAACACTGCTGTCAGAAGATGGAAATCAGACAGACTCAAGGAGGGGAAGTCATGTGCTGTGTGGAGTGTTCTGGAATCTTCTGTCACACTATCTCAAACATGTCTAACTTTAGCCTCTTACCGCACCTAGGGTTCGCTCTCTCTCTAGGAAATCAAACAAAGCAGCCGCAGTCTGAGAGTTCAGTGGGAGACTAGCGTGGAGCAGGGACACACAGAGAGAGAGAGAGAGAGAGAGAGAGAGAGAGAGAGAGAGAGAGAGGGAGAGAGAGAGAGGGAGAGCACAATCTTTTTCAGGTAACATGCATTCATGCCAGGGTTTCAAGTTTGAAATATATTTCATCCACAACAAAAACTCAGTGTCTCAGTAAGACACACACCACAACTTCTGAACCAGTTTTTCCGGAGTTCTTTTGATTGAATGAAAGCTGCCAGACAACTCTCTTACCGAAATATGTGTTGTAGGTGGCCACGAGTGATACACTGGGAAACTAACAATCTAAGAAAATACCCCAAAAATGGATGTCTTAACATATTCTTCATCTAATTAAAAAATGGTATGATACCTTCACAAGAGGCTCCATGTGTATGACAGCAGTCACAGCGGCTCTTGCAGTCCGGCCCGTCTCCCAAACCCACAGTGTATTGTATTGATCTGTTGCCGTGTGGATGGATTATCGGGGGCCCTATTTTTCTCTGTGCATTAGATCTGTAATACACTGGTACCCAATCACCGGCCACTAATGGATGGGGCCGCTCATGCTCATTGACAGCCTTTTGTGGGACGTAATGAACACTAGATCACCTGATGAATGCCAAGGCTCCGGAGGAAACGTCGGCTCTTTCATTGGGGGGGGGGTGGGTTCACACAGTCACACCCCCCCCCCTTCCCACCTCCCCACGATCGAATTGCCAGTGTCGGCCATTACACGGAGCCGTGACACACTCAATTGCAGTTCTGCCATAATAACCAGACATTCATCTCGGGCCCATGCTACACCCTCTCAAATGTCTGCTTTATGCTAATGGAGGGAAATGAAGTCCATTTTGAGCGCTCGTGACGAACGTGTTTCACCGGGTGACGACGCCCGGG
>NC_045154.1:3094943-3104943 GCF_900700415.2 Clupea harengus
TTCATTTGCTTCCCCACTTGCTCAGGAAGATCAATGTGTTCCGATAGGGAAATGAGCGCTGGGGCACGGAGCGCTCCACCCTCCTGCAGGACCGCTGCGCAGGCGCCCCCCGTCCGATTTGGGAATCAGGGGAGCAGCCAAGCAAGCGGCGGAAAAATGAGAAACGATTTCGATGAAATTGAATTCCCTTTTAGTTGAACATAAGCCAATTGATCCGAGCCCCACCACAAATTAGTTTGCAATTAAGACGGGAAGTGGTCTGTACGAAAAAAGAAAAAAAAAGGGACGAGTTGAGACCATATCTGAGGGACCACGTGCACTGCATCGAGTAAATGATTCCCTCATGGAAGCGTCTGGCTGCGCGGTTCGTTAATTCACTGAGGACACTAATCATTTCTGGATTGCCTCAATTTACAATACAGACTTGTCTAAATATTGGCAATGGGCTGTCTGTTGTTTCTCCTATTGATCAAAAAGCACTTGGATGTCGATGTGTCGTACCCAGAGGTGGTGTGTGTTCAGTCGGAGTTGTGAGTCAATGTGTATGTTTGTGTGTGCGTGTGTGTGTGTGTGTGTATGTTCGTGTGTTTATGTGTGTGTGTGTGTGTGTGTGTGTGTGTGTGTGTATGTTCGTGTGTTTATGTGTGTGTGTATGTGTGTGTGTGTGTATATGTTTGTGTGTTTATGTGTGTGTGTGTGTGTGTGTATGTTCGTGTGTTTATGTGTGTGTGTATGTGTGTGTGTGTGTATATGTGTGTGTGTTTATGTGTGTGTGTATGTGTGTGTGTGCGTGCGTGCGTGCGTGCGTGAGTGAGTGAAAGAGGGCTGAGTAGAGATGGACGGAAAAGGAGGATGAGAGAGACGGAGGAGAAGCACAGAGGAAGACGAAGGCAGAAAAAAAGGAATAAAACCATGACCAAGTGGCAGTAAAAAAAAGACACCAAAAATGATAGAAGGATGAGGGAGTTACAGAGCGATTGAGAAAGACAAGAAAGAGAGAGAGACAGTGAACCAATCATCTAAGGTGTAGAAAGAGAGCTCCTCGAGTCGTTTTTTTTTCTGTGTCTCCTCTCCTCTCCTCTCCTCTCTCTCCCTTCCTTCCTTCCCTCCCTCCTCCCTCCCTCTCTCTCTCTGTCTCTCTCTTTCTACCTCTCTGTGTCGCCCTCTAAATCTACCTCTCCAGAGATGATTTCTATGCAAATGCATCAGGCACTGAATGAAATTCAAAACACAGTTTGTAAAAATCAATTCTACTGCAACTTGCACAAGTCGCTATTCAGACGACAAGGCACCTGGATAAATATTCATCCATTATGTACCTTGTGTAGCAAAACGGCTGTGTTTGCCAAAACAGGGTGAGGGAGCCATGCCGGTAAGGGCATGTTTGGGAGTGAGTGTGACTGTGGGTCTGCGTGTGTGTGTGTGTGTGTGTGTGTGTGTGTGTGTGTGTGTGTGTGTGTGTGTGTGTGGTTGTGTGTGTGTGTGTGTGTGTGTGTGTGTGTGTGTGTGTGGTTGTGTGTGTGTGTGTGTGTGTGTGTGTGTGTGTGTGTGTGTGGTTGTGTGTGGTTGTATGTGTGTGATATTTATGTGTATATCTCCGTCTTGAGATGGGTCAGAAGCCTCACCATGATCAAAAGGTGTGGGTGTGAGTGTGTGTGTGTGTGGGTGTGAGTGTGTGTGCGTGTGTGTGTGTGTGTGTGTGTATGTGTGCATGTTCCTCCAAGGTCACGCAGCAACGCAGCAGTCACCTCAACTCCACGCACGCCAAAACTCAAACACACAGCGCAGTTCCTCATTTCATCTGTGTGCCAGTGGAGCACCTCCTCTCCTCTCCTCTCCTCCTCCTCTTCTCTCCCTCCTCTCCTCTCCTCTCCTCTCCCCCTCTCTCCTCTCCTCTCCTCTCCTCCTCTCCTCTCCTTCCCTCTCCTCTCCTCTCCCCCTCTCTCCTCTCCTCTCCTTCCCTCTTCTCTCCCTCCTCTCCTCCTCTCCTCTCCTTCCCTCTCCTCTCCTCTCCTCCTCTTCTCTCCCTCCTCTCCTCTCCCCCTCTCTCCTCTCCTCTCCTCTCCTCCTCTTCTCTCCCTCCTCTCCTCTCCTCCTCCTCTTCTCTCCCTCCTCTCCTCTCCTCTCCTCTCCTCTCCTCCTCTCCTCTCCTCTCCTCTCCTCTCCTCTCTGCCTTCATGATCAATGAGAGCACAGCCTCCTCCACGCTCCGGAGTGACACCGAGAGAGAATCCATTCTGAAGGCATTCACATTTTAATATTGAACACAGAGAGCGTAGACATTTATAAAATATGATGATAATTACGTGAAAAAAGATCGGGAAAAAACTGTCCCCCCTTTCAAGTGTCAAGCGGCGGGGGGGTGGGGGGTGGGGGGTGTGTGTGTGTGGGGGGGGGGGGGGGGGGGGCTAATAGAGTGCTTACACAGAGAGCTGTCTCTTGTCTCTGGCAGGGCCGCTACAGGCGCGGCAGGCAGGCAGGCAGGAGATGGAACATTGGGGGTGGAGGACATTACACTGAGTTAAATATTCAGTGTGATTGGACAGATGATTAAATTATTTCAGATATGAGCTTATGTACACCCCAAACTTGAAAAGTCCAGAGCTGTTTAAAAATGCATCAAACATGGTTTTAAATTAGGCCTAATGTCAAGGCGCCCGCGTTTTATGCTAAGTGGAGATGAGGAAATGTGTGGATGGGGATGGGGATGGGTGTGTGTGTGTGTGTGTGTGTGTGTGTGTGTGTGTGTGTGTGGATTCAAAGGCGGAAAAGATTCATTTCTCTTCCTTTACGAGAGTAAATGGGTGACATTTTTGTACGAAGCGAACCACAGCGGCCTGTCATTCATCACCGCGGCAACTCGGAACCTCATTAATATGGGCCGCTCCCACAGGCACCAGAGGCTCCCAGCACACGGGCTCATCCCTGGCCCCCAGAGTACACACACACACACACACACACACACACACACACACACACACACACACACACACACGGGCTCATCCCTGGCCCCCAGAGTACACACACACACACACACACACACACACACACACACACACACACGGGCTCATCCCTGGCCCCCTGAGTACAGCATCTACAGAGGGCAAGAGCATCCTCCTGTAGGGCGCACGTTCTGATGGGAAGCTATATGAAGCGAGGAGAGGAGAGGAGGACGGGGTCATAGGTCACCCCATAGGTCATCCCTCTCCTTTATCTTGGGGCAGGAAGAGGGAGCATGTCGGAAGAAATGCCTTAGTGCAATACAGCACTAAACTCAATGGCAAAACACCGCACACATACTGTTCAATACAGAAAACAATCTGATCAAATGGACTCCAATAAGGCTTTGTTTCCATCTGAACACTCCCACTCATCTGAACATTACAATTTCAACTCTGCATCAGACTGAGATAAACAAACACAACCTGCACACAGCCTCACAACATTTTGACGGGTTAGTGAACACAACTTCTACACAACCTCATGCCTTCTTTGCGTGTTTATGTGTTTATGTGTGTGTGTGTGTGTGTGTGTGTGTGTGTGTGTGTCTACATGCGTGTGTGTTATAGGGATGTTAAGAAACTGAGCAGATTAAATAAAACTGGATTAAAGTGCCTAAAAGCGGTGCAGGTGTGCGTGGAGAACACACAAGGGGGTAGTGGTGGTGGCGGGGGGTGGAGGCGGTGGGGGTTTGGGGGGGGTGGGGAGTTAAGCTAGCAACTTAAAGGAAACTCCTGTCGTAAGCATTTGCAAAGTGAAAACGCTGCATCGTTTGGTGGATCCCAACAAAGCTCACCAAAAGTACTTCTTAAAGGCGGCGAGGGGACACAGAAAGTGCAGAAGACGGAGCCACGCTCCACTGGGCAAGTAAGCCAAACAGTCGGGGCAGACAAGCTTTTCAACATGGGGGGGGGGGGGGGGGGGGGGGGGCGACGACGACGACATCCCATCACTGGTCTGGGGTCAGCTGTGCTGGAGCTACACATGTAGGGCAGAGAGGCAAACGACACGTAAACGAGCGCTAATCACTTCCTTTGTTTCCTTTGTTTGTTTGTTTGTTTGTATGTTTGTTTGTTTGTCATGGTAACTAATGACGTGCTCATGGGATGGAGGCCTTGTTTGATAGGGGAGAACTCCTAATCATGCTGCCCAGTACAAACTTCAGAATTCAGATAACAAACACTACAATTTCCATCTGTAGCCAGCAGCATCGTTTACAGCTCTGAAACACACAACCATAAAACAAACAAACAAACAAACAAACAAACAAACAAACAAAACTACAGAAAACAGAAGGTACTTTGAGAACCACAAAACAATCGTACTGGCTTCTTAAAGCAAAGACGCATGTAAACCAATGGGAAAAGGGAAAATCAATTTTCACCTTTTTTTTTTTCTTTGCCATGTAAATGTGGGCTATCCGCCGTGCGGCTGTGTGTACCCGCGCCGGGCGCTCGCGGGCGCTGGCGGGCGGCAACAATGGAGACGTGTGTCATTTGCATTTGTATGGCGGAGTACAGGGAGGGACAAGGCTAACTTCACCGGGAACAAAGCAGCACTCAGGTGAAAGGAGCGCCGATGGAGGAATCTTCAGCTGGAAACAGGCTAAAATGGCACAGCACACACACACGCGCACACACATGCACACACACACACACACACACATGCGCACACACACACACACTCATACACACACACACATACAAAACACACACACTATACCACACACACCATATTAAACACACACACACACACACACACACCTGCACACACACACACACACACACACACGCACGCACACACACACACACACACACACACACACACAAGCAATAAGCTATGCAAATCTCTGTCACAAACAGCTCAGCTCTGACTCCTACACGCCAAATTGATTTCTTTTCTTCTCTGTTCTCTTTTCTCCTCTACTCCCTTGGCTCTTTCCTCTAACGCAGGATTGAAGTGTGCTGTTCTGCTCGCAGGAAACCCTGTGTGTGTGTGTGTGTGTGTGTGTGTGCGCGTGTGTGTGTGTGTGTGTGTGAGGGGGTGGGGGGTGGGGGTGCTTTGTTGCCTCTCAGACAGTAAAACACTAAACTGCTCATTGCTACACAGGCCAAGGCCAGACTCGTCTTAGTCCACACAAACACACTATACACTATACACTAACACACTGTGTCCTCTATCACACACACACACACACACACACACACACTATACACTATACAATAACACACTGTGTCCTCTATCACACACACACACACACACACACACACACACACTATACACTATACAATAACACACTGTGTCCTCTATCACACACACACACTATACACTATACAATAACACACTGTGTCCTCTATCACACACACACACACACACTATACACTAACACACTGTGTCCTCTATCACACACACTATACACTATACAATAACACACTGTGTCCTCTATCACACACACACACACACACTATACACTAACACACTGTGTCCTCTATCACACACACACACACACACACACACTATACACTATACACTAACACAATGTGCCCTCTATCACACACACACTATACACTATACACTAACACAATGTGCCCTCTATCACACACACACACACACTATACACTAACACACTGTGCCATCTATCACACACACACACACACACACTATACACTATACACTAACACACTGTGTCCTCTATCACACACACACACACACACTATACACTAACACACTGTGTCCTCTATCACACACACACTATACACTAACACACTGTGTCCTCTATCACACACACACACACACACACTATACACTATACACTAACACACTGTGTCCTCTATCACACACACACACACACACACTATACACTATACACTAACACACTGTGTCCTCTATCACACACACACACACACACACTATACACTATACACTAACACACTGTGTCCTCTATCACACACACACTATACACTAACACACTGTGTCCTCTATCACACACACACACACACACTATACACTATACACTAACACACTGTGTCCTCTATCACACACACACACACACACACTATACACTATACACTAAGACAATGTGCCCTCTATCACACACACACTATACACTATACACTAACACAATGTGCCCTCTATCACACACACACACACACACACACTATACACTAACACACTGTGCCATCTATCACACACACACACACACACACACTATACACTATACACTAACACACTGTGTCCTCTATCACACACACACACACACACTATACACTATACACTAACACACTGTGTCCTCTATCACACACACACACACACACACTATACACTATACACTAACACAATGTGCCCTCTATCACACACACACTATACACTATACACTAACACAATGTGCCCTCTATCACACACACACACACACACACACACTATACACTAACACACTGTGCCATCTATCACACACACACACACACACACACACTATACACTAACACAATGTGCCTTCTATCACACACACACACACACACACACTATACACTAACACACTGTGCCATCTATCACACACACACACACACACACACACACACTATACACTATACACTAACACACTGTGTCCTCTATCACACACACACACACACACACACACACACTATTCACTATACACTAACACACTGTGTCCTCTATCACACACACACACACACACACACACACACACACACACACACACACACACACACACACACACACACACACACACATTGTTGATATGGCATGGTGATCCAAAGAGAAAAGAGACAAAGAGACTTTGGCCTGTCCAGTACTCAAACCTGAGTGCCCATTCACACTTTGTCTCCCTCACACGGAAGCGGAAGTGCGCACGGGCACACACACACACACACACAGTGTTTCTGAAATTTTCCACATGATAACCTGCAAAAACCAGCGATATCTGCAAGTGATTTAAACCTCTGCTGCAGCTTCCAGATTCAGCTACGTGTGTGTGTGTGTGTGTGTGTGTGCGTGTGTGTGTGTGTGTGTGTTTGCATGTGTGCTTACTTGTGTGCTTGTGAGGCCAGGGGTGACGGCCCGTTTGACAGCTATACCTGTCCGATTAGCGATGGCAAAGATAACCTTGCGTCCTGACACACTCTCTGAATACTCCTCCATTTTCTCCTCCCAAGCACAGACTCAATTTTTCAGAAGAAAGGAAAAAAAAAAAAAAAAAAAAAAAAAAAAAGTCCCTCCTTCATTTAGCCATGTACGGTTTCCCTCACTTCCTCCTCCTCGAAAACATGAATAGCAATTAAATTGATTCTTTTTTTTCACCTCTCGCTCCTAACTCTACCCCCACCCACCGAAGTCTTCCCCCTCGCGTGAGGATTGGACGCCCAATCTAACCTTCGCCGTGTGCACTTCATATCTCAGCGCAGGAGTTTGTGAAAGAGGGAGAGCTAAAAGGATCTTTATCAGGCGCTGAATTAACGCACGGCACAGGCTCCTCCATTTGGAAAGGTATATCAGGCCAATCCATTAAACGCCGCCCTGAAAAAAGGGGGCTGTTGTGAGGAGGACACCTTGAGAATGAAGAGAGGACCTTGCAGCTCGCTCCCGCGCACACTGCCGGCTAAACCTTGCTGAAGCAGCATTCTTTCAGAGAAAAGAGGGAGAGAGAGAGAGAGAGAGAGAGAGAGAGAGAGAGAGAAAGAGAGGGAGAGGGAGCGTGCAGAGAAAGGGTGAATGAGATCACAATCACACACACTGGCACGAGTCTGCACAATTACCTGCTAAATAAAGGTCATTTGCGTCAGGAGAAAACACACCAGTCTCTCTCTCAGCAGCCCAGGGATACCACGGTGCAGAGGGCTAATTATTACTACAGTACAGCCAAATACAGAGCGGAGAAAATTCAATTACATTCATTCACACACACACACACACACACACACACACACACACACACACACACACACACTCTCACTCTCACACACACACACACACACACAAACACACACGCACGCACGCACACACACACACACACACACACACTCACACTCTACATTTAATAGATATGCAAGCAATTCCCGGAAACACAATGCCACCACTGGCTTTGTCTCAGTTAAAACTTAAAAAGAGTTTTTGGAAATGTTCATTTCAGTTCTGTGTAATTAGCTGTGTTACCAGTATGACACAACACCAGTGAAAACAGAACCAGTGGTAAAATAAATAAATAAATAAATAAATAAACTGTGGATTTCAATGTGGCAGTATACGAATACATTTTGTTGTTAGAAGTGCATTGATTTAGATCAGTCACAGTAAAATGCCTGGTTGCAATATATATAATTATATATTATATAAAAATATATATATATATTGCAACCAGGCATTTTCCTCTGAATCCTCTGAACCAACTTAATGTCTGAAACATTTGTATATTCCTTCAATTGCAGTGTGAAATAACGTGGTGGAAGGAGCTGGTCCTTTGTGTGTAGGGCCTGTAGTGCAAACAAAAGAGTTTAAAGTGGCATACGGGTTCATATAAAAACACATCATTGACTCCTAGTTGTACTATACTAAATGAATAGGATTCATAGAAAACACTGTCATGTTTCACTTCTTCTTTCGAATCCAATTCATCAACCTCATGGAAGGAAGTCTCCTGTGGGGGGGCAAAAGTTGGTGAAACTTTTTTGGAGGTTCTGCAGAAAGAACTGATGTTGCTCATTTCACAGAGATGACAACACTGCGATCAACAACACTGAAGCACTTCCGTTTCTATCATTTCTCCATTCCTGTCTTCCCCTCAAATCCCCAAATCTCTGTCCACTACATCCCACCACTTCACACACTTCTCTCCCTGTTCTTTCCTCCTCTCGCTTCGTGGAAATAAACAAAAGCTTTCCTGGCAGCTTGTTCCATTAATCTTCCTGTAGGCCCTGCCCTCAGCGGGGTTAACCCAGGTGAGGGGGGGGGGGGGGGGGGGGAGCTGGGGCCGCGGATCAGGCGAGAGCCAGGTCTGATTTGGGCCTTCAGGAGCATTAGCCCCGGGGCCGGGGCAGGATCGACCACACCAGACCAGGGCTTCCCCCCTGGGTGTGGGGATCAGCACGGCCTGGCTGGCTGGCTGGCCAGAGTCGACCCGGAGGTCTAAATTAAGAGCCAGGAGAGGGGCGCTCGACACCACCGCATCACCATGGCTACGGCCAACTCGCACTGACAGGATGATGTAAGAGCTCTCTAAAGCACCAGCCTGACCCTACACAAGCCCCCCCCCCAACACACACACCTGCTTCACCACACCACAACACACACACCTGCTTCACCACACCACAACACACACACCTGCTTCACCACACCACAACACACACACCTGCTTCACCACACCACAACACACACACCTGCTTCACCACACCACAACACACACACCTGCTTCACCACACCACAACACACACACCTGCTTCACCAGACGCGAGGGGAGGGTGGGGGGTGGGGGGGGGTGGGGGGGGGCTCATGGAAGGGTAGAGGGAAAATAGAGACATTCTAAAGAAACACGGCCCTCTCCACAGAAGCCACTCCACAAGGTCATATCTTCTTTCACCAGGTTCTATGCTGGAAACACACACACACACACACACACACACACACACACACACACACACACACACACACACACACACACACACACTTTCCCTCTCTCTCTCTCACACAAACACTTACATACACACACACACACACACACACACACACACACACAAAAACAAACACACACACAAACACACAAACACTCTCTCTCACACAAACACTTACACACACACACACACACACACACACACACACACACACACACACACACACAAAAACAAACACACACACAAACACACAAACACTCTCTCTCACACAAACACTTACACACACACACACACACACACACACACACACACACACACACACACACACACAAAAACAAACACACACACAAACACACAAACACTCTCTCTCACACACACAC
>NC_045154.1:3112443-3122443 GCF_900700415.2 Clupea harengus
CATTCTCTACTGCTCCTGAAATGGCCCAACTCCAGCATCCACAAGCTCCAATGTTCACAAACTCTGTCCTCAAAATCCAACATCTAACATCTGCCACAAACAGCAGCGTTCACCCACCACAGGGAATAGCTAATTAGGGCTGGGCGATATGGCCAAAAACTGTAATCTAAATAATTTTTCAGTGTTATTGGCGATTCATCGATTTTTTTCTGGACAAGAACAGGCAAGACAAAACATGAAGTTACAACCAACGGGTTTCCAAATAAAATGTAATAATAGAAATGGGAACACGAAAAAGTATTCAAAATGTTTTATAGATTTCTCACAGCCTCACCAATTTACCGGATTAATCAGACATAGACTCAGTTCCATAATATGCATAGAATGAGATTTGGTTTGCAACAACACAGTCAAACGACACCAAGACAGCATACAAAACAACACAGTTAAACGACACCAGGACAGCATACAAAACAACACAGTCAAACGACACCAGGACAGCATACAAAACAACACAGTCAAACGACACCAGGACAGCATACAAAACAACACAGTCAAACGACACCAAGATAGCATACAAAACAACACAGTCAAACGACACCAGGACAGCATACAAAACAACACAGTCAAACGACACCAAGACAGCATACAAAACAACACAGTCAAACGACACCAGGACAGCATACAAAACAACACAGTCAAACGACACCAGGACAGCATACAAAACAACACAGTCAAACGACACCAAGACAGCATACAAAACAACACAGTCAAACGACACCAAGACAGCATACAAAACAACACAGTCAAGCGACAGCAGTGCAAGACAACAGAAGTGTAGTATACAGTTTGACAGCAGTCGACATAGACAGTAGGCCAACATAGGTAAAGACACATAGATTATGCGTATTTGTGATGGGCAAATAATGCCATTAAATATCCTGACATTTCTCAATCACAAGTGCAATTTGGTTTCTGTAAATCTACAGTTAACCATGTCTAATGAAAGACCCATTCAACAACAGACCAATTAGACCAATAGAATTCTCCGGTGATGGTGACGTAATAGGGAGAATGTTTGTCTACCCACAACGTTACTGTCATAACTCTATGGTAACTCCAACGTTACTGTCATAACTCTATGGTAACTCCAGATGCCGGCGGTGGCATTTCAGTGATAGCAAAGCCAGCACTAATCTTGATTTTGCAATTTAGCAATTTTTCAGATTGTTACAAACACAAACTCGATTGAATCGAATCATTTCAATATATCGCCCAGCCCTAGCTAATATCCACAAATATATATTCACAAGCATCCATAGCAACCATTTACTTACAATAACAATCTGCAGCAGCCCCTATATCCTGGTCAACTTAAAATGTCTTCTAATAAATTGTAGCATACAATCAACATTACAACTGATACGTACTTTGCGTTAGAAACATGATCTCTGCTGTTTATTCAGGCTAACACAGACTATCAAAGCGCTACAGAGGGGTTTGCCCCATTATGTCTCCCTGGAAAAAAGATATGCAACAGAAACACAAATCACAGCCTCGACTGTTCCATTATGCGTTGCGGGACGACCGCACACACACACACAGTAAAACAAACAAGCTGTGGAAATGGAACAGCGGTTTGCACACCCTCACACACACACACACACACACACACACACACACACAATGCTGAGAGATAAGTGAACAGTAAAGGCCCTACTGTGGTGCCCTAAAAATAAATATTCATCTGATATTTTGTAAGGGTGCTGATGCTCAACCTGATGCTGCACGGTGCATTGCATGGCTGCAGGGGATGGGATGGGATGGGGGGGGGGGGGGGGGGGGCACCGGTAAATAAATTCCCCCCACATTACAAAGGCCCATTATTGGACTATCATATCACACGCAGAATAAATTGTGGGTAAAGGCGACATGGAGAGATTTATTCACTGGGATAAATCCAGGCATTAGGGAACAATTTGCCTCTCCAGAAAGCCGCTGGTGTTTTCCGTGGTGACTGGCGCAAAGAGGAAGAGGAGGAGAGAAAAAAAACAGACAGAGCGCGCGGGAGAGAGAGATAGAGATAGAGAGAGAGAGAGAGAGAGAGAGAGAGAGAGATCGTGGAGCAATTTATTCCTCCATTCACGCAGCACTTCCTCACTGACTTGGGCTACCTCTGCACAGATACATCCATTAATAAGGCATTATGCACAATAACACTTTTATGGATTTTAAATGGCCATCAGTTACCAACACTGTGCACGGCCATCACATGGAAGGGCAATTTTATAACCCCTCCATGTAAATCTCCCCCTCTCTCCCCCCCTCCCCCACCCCCCCTCACTCATCCGGTAGGAGGTGCAGCACATTAGGGAAGTTTTATCTATTTTTCTGCTCATTATCAGACAGGGGGGGGGTCTGGCACGTGGAGGCAGAGCAGGCCACAGGGAACGAGGCGAGCACGAGGAGGTCGAAGAAGCTTGACTGATTCTCCCCAAACCGTGGACGGATGTGCAGCAGCGACGGAGGTACCTGCAGGGCTCACGGCGCAAATGGGAGTGAGAAAAGTTTGATCATTTGTCTGCGATGGCCAGTTAACGTTTCTCCATTACTCTGCACGTGGGAAAGGGCAACACAGTGCCCCCCCCCCCCCCCCCCCCCCCCCCCCCCCCCTAGAGGGCCAATCAGGCTCGAGAGAGGTCACGGCGGGGTCAATGGCATGCCACAGGCCAAGTGAACACTGTTCTAATGAGAAGCAAATGATAAAAGGCCCAGCCTCAGGACACGGCCCGAGAGAACTGAGATAAATACACACAATAGTAGTAATCAACACACACACAGTGACACTCAGCAAACACTCAACACACTTAAACACACCACAGTCCCAACCTTAACACACACACACACACACACATAACAAGACACACACTTACATTAATACACACCCATGCAAAGGATAGATTCCTTGCAAATGATAAGCAAATAGTTCATGTTTCTATAATGCACTCAATATATCTACGTCAACGGCAACCAAATGTGAATTACAAACGCAAACTGTGCTCTGCTGTGGAGTCATACAATAAGCAGTAGCACAGATGTACCTATTGTGTACAGAGATAAGAGGGATTCTGATTTGAAAAATACATCGCTACAGGAATATGAGAAGAAAGACCCGGAGCTAGGAGAAAGGAGTAGGGATGGATGGAGGGATTCATTGAGTACCTAGTTCATGAATGGATGGGCAAGAAATAGTAAGAGAAAAAAAAAGATAAAAATGAGTGGGGGTGTGTGTAAAAGTGTGTGTGCCAGAGAGTGTGTGTGTGTGTGTGTGTGTGTGTGTGTGTGTGTGTGTGTGCGAGAGAGTGTGTGTGTGTGTGTGTGTGTGTGTGTGTGTGTGTGTGTGTGTGTGTGTGTGTGTACACATGCCACTGACAGGTTTATGATGGCTGTTAATCTCTCCGGTGTGGCAGTGTTGTTGTGAGTGTTTTATCAGTGGAACCTTTATGGCGCACATTCAGTCAGAGCCTGATGCAGGGACACAGGGAGAGGACATAAACACACACACACACACACACACACACACACACACACACACACACACACACACACACACACACACACACACACACACAGTAGACAGGAGACAGGACATTCAGTCAGAGCCTGATGCAGGGACACAGGGAGAGGACATAAACACACACACACACACACACACACACACAGTAGACAGGAGACAGGACATACAGTATAGGACACATAAAGATGGCCAGACCAACACATACAGTACCCTCTATCTCTGTCACACACACACACACACACACACACACACACACACATATATATATATATATATATATATATTGCACATACATACACATACACATACACATACACATACACATACACATACACATACACATACACATACACAATAAGTGAGATGTGAGACTGGAGTTGGTTCAGGTAAAAGTCATAAATGAGTAAAAGCTAGAATGTTTTGAAACAAACTGAGATGGTCCACTATACCCTACCACAGAATGGACTGTAAAACCACACAAGTGGATGGCCTGAAGATGGTAAGGAGGTGTTAACTCTGGCGTCTGCAGCTATTCTCTTTAAAGTCCTGAGGTCACAGCATGCCTCTCTCCATACGCCCAACACAAAAACACCGTCGTAAAAAACCCTGGAAATGGGAAGGAACACATACTGTACTTAACTGTACTGGGGGGAGTCACAAGCCAAGAAAAGTCCACTTTCATTTGCCAAGAGCAATCTGGGCTGGACAAGGGGAGGGAGGGCTGAATCAATTAGCCAAATTTTAGAAGCGAGCTGATCAATTCTCTCCCTGAGCACACACACACACACACACACACACACACACACACATACACACAAGCCCCAGCATCCAGAATGAAATGAGTGGAAAGCTCCATTATTTCCTCCAAACAATCCCGCATCTATTGGCGTTGTCCTGCGGGTAATGACTTCATTAGCTAATTCCTCCCAGCTGAGAGGCGATGCGGCATGGCTTTGATGGAGACGAGGAGGAAGAGCGAGAGAGCGAGGAAGAGAAGAGAAGAAGGAGGTGGAGGAGGAGGAGGAGGAGGAGGAGGAGGAGGTGGAGGCTTCAGCGGATAAACACGCCAGAGCCATCGGCCGAGCCTCTCTGATCAATTAGCGCGATGAAAACACAATGGATTTTACATTACCACTGGAGTGCTCGTTATTGGTTTACTTAATGTTCAGCTGGATTATATTCTCCCTCTCGCTCGCCCGCTCGCTCGCCTGATAGAGCACAGGGGGGGGGAATCAATGCCAGAGGGGGGTCCTGCTCCAGATCCCCCAAACCACTCCAGACTCAATCAGTGGAGGCCTGATAACAGACTCACTCACACACACACACACTCACTTCAAACACACACACACACACACACACACTCACTTCAAACACACACACACACACACACACACACACACACACACACACACACACACACACACACAAGAGCAATCAAACAGACAAGCATGTGGATGACGAGTTTGTCGACAATTACTCAATTACTCTGGTTGATGCCAAACCTCCATGCATATTGCCCAGGCAGAAGTAGATCTGATTTGCTTTGCTTTGTCTCGCTTGCTAGCTTGTTCATTCATTACCCAAAACTGCTCGTCTTTTCTCTACACGTTCCCAGTGGGAACAGAAAATGCTGGCAAGCAACGACCTTGGAGAATCAGATGGTGTTAGGGCGGAAACAACGCCATTTCTTCCAGCACTTGGACCTCCACAGCCCCAGCTAGTATGGCTACATCCACACTAATAGGGTTTGGTTCTGGTTACATGATGACACATGACTTACGCTACGTTTAGGCCTACTCCAGAGTGTTTGAGACCCTAAAACGGAGACTTTTAAGAAACGCTGCTGTTTAGCTCCCCGTTTCAGTTTGAAACCTCCGGGGTTGCGTTTTAGTGTGGACGGCCAGAAACGGAGACTTTTGGAAACCATGTATCCGTCCCTGATTCGTCACGCTCATATCACCTTCTCCGGAAGGGTTTTATTCCGTTTTTTGAGGCGTGTTAGTATGGACAGAGGTTATTTCTGATGCAGAGCTAGAACACCTGTCTGGACGGAGATTGTTTTTGTTTTTAAAATGCCGTTCTAAAATGAAACTGTGTTAGTGTGGACGTAGCCTGAGGATGTTCGATCATGTGGGGGAACGACATTTCACTCATTCCCTCGGAGTCCCTGTTCATGTCCTTTATGAGCTTCTAACTACTCCAGTGCATCCATGTTAGACTGGCCTGCTCCGCCACCTGTGCGCTGGGACAGAGGAGCATTGGCTCATGTGACGGTCGAGGACCACACCACACACAAACACACACACACACACACACACACACACACACACACACACACACACACACAAACATAAACACGAGAACAAAACAAAAAAAATGCCTCTGTGTATTCACAGGAAACGGGAAACAGCAAGGATCAAAGTGGCAGGTCACGGCGAAGGTTAGCAGGACGCGAGGATCTAATACACAATTACCTGCTACAGTAAGTTCACGATGAAGGAGGGACAAGTCGTTTTGAAAGAGAAAGCTGGCATTTAAAAAGGCCCTGGCGACGCCACCCGGGAGCAGAGACTACAGATGGGGTTTTGCGTTTCACAGGAGAAGGCTGTTGGCAGTCAGGGCTCAGATGGAGCTGAAGGCACCTCAGGAGGGAGCTACCAAATATCCAGGCCCCTTCACTTCACAACAACAGAGGGGAAACAAGAGGTCAGTTACAAACCCATCAACTCTAATCATCACCCCGGTCCAAACAGACGTTTAGAACGATACGGATCAATATGCTTAACACAATTCCTCACTTCCACAGTCGTGTGCTTTGTCTTCCCACACACTCTCCCTCTGGCAAAGCGTCCGAGTGTGTAGCAGTCCCAAACAGACACACTCTCTCTCTCTGTATCTCTATTTCTTACTCTCTCTCTCTCTCTCCCTCTCTCTCTATCCATCTCTCTCTCCCACTCTGTCCGGGAGCAGCCTGCATATTTAGATGGCGTGGCTCAGGTGAGGACCCCCAGAGCGTTGCTTTTAAAGTCATGTTGCATTTAGCGTCAGCCACGGCCCTCGAGGGCCCCCTGACACTCCCCCCACCCCCATCGCTCATCCCAGGCAAAGCGCGAAAGAGGGCTTTTACATTACAAAGCGGGTGACATGTTATGGAGAGACAATCCATTATCATATGTACCTGTGTGTGTGTGTATGTGTGTGTGTGTGTGTGTGTGTGTGTGTGTGTGTGTGTGTGTGTGCGTGGGGAAGGGATCAGTCAATGGGCACCTCCCCCCTCCCGGCGCGGGATCACAGAGATAATGCATGTTTATGATGGCCTCCCTGAATACATACACTCACACACTTTGCCTTTATGGAATAAAAGCTGCCATGAAATAGCCACTTGTATTAGCAGAGCACTTTTACAGTAAATAAAGCATTCATCTCTCGCTCACTCTCTCCGTCTACCCCCTCCCCTCTCTCTCTCTCTCTCTCTCTCTCTCTCTCTGGAAGCAAATCCTCTTCTCCTTTTGTCTGTATCCCTCCCTCCCTCCCTCCATTCCTTGTTCTCTCCCTCTCAGTGCCCACATCCCCAGGTCTAACGCCTTGCCTCTCTCTCTCTCTCTCTCTCTCTCTCTATCTATCTCTCTATCTCTCTATCTCTCTATCAGTGTGGGGGGGCACAACCCTCTACTGGCAGTTCAGCAGGAAAACTAGTCTGAGGAGGAGCAGACCTACCAGCTACAGAATGAACAGAAGATTCGTAAAGAACACAGGAAAAGAAGAAAAGAGACGGAAAGGAGGGAAAGATAGATTGAGAAATGAGGATAAAAAATTAATAAAAATAACAGAAAAAGTTAAGAAAAAAGAGAGTGGAAAAGAGAAGCCTGTTCATGTCATTTGAGCAGTGCATTGAATACTGGGTCCCAAGACTCCCAACCTGTCTATTTCCTTTAGCTACCCATCTGGCTCTGTAAGATACCTCGCCTCTTTGTGTCAACAATGTCCTCTTATCTGTGTAGTAGCTATCATTTACAAGAGTTTATTTCAATTATCATCATTTAAAACATGCTGGTGATTATGCTAAGGATCCCAATTGTGATTATGTGAAGCATGAAACCAAAATAACGAAACAGAACACAAGAACCCTGTAGATTATAGCAGGAGACCTTTAGAACCCTGTAGTAGATTATAGCAGGAGACCTTTAGAACCCTGTAGTAGATTATCGCATGAGACCTTTAGAACACAAGAACCCTGTAGATTATTGCAGAAGACCTTTAGAACACAAGAACCCTGTAGATTATATAGCAGGAGACCTTTAGAACACAAAAACCCTGTAGTAGATTATATAGCATGAGACCTTTAGAACACAAGAACCCTGTAGTAGATTATAGCATGAGACCTTTAGAACACAAGAACCCTGTAGTAGATTATAGCATGAGACCTTTAGAACACAAGAACCCTGTAGTAGATTATAGCAGGAGACCTTTAGAACACAAGAACCCTGTAGTAGATTATAGCATGAGACATTTAGGTGGCCCTGCACCAATGAAACAAAGGAAAGGTGTTTGTGTGTAATGCCTGAGTTAGCCCCAAGCTGGAGCCCAGTGACCTCAGACGCCGCGCTGCAGACAGGCCGGGCCGGTGGTGGTGGGGCTGCTCTGGTGTTGCACTGGCTAATTGAGCGTCTGGCGTCTCGAGGAAGCATGCACACACACACACACACACACTCTTTCTTTCTTATACACACACACACACACACACACACACATGGCGGCCTCTAATTGACCCTCTAGACACCACAGAACAGTGGCCAAATGGACGGTGTGGGTAAATATCTGTGGTGGATGATTAATAGTTTGGGGTTAGGAGCTGACCCACGCCAGGCTGAGGCGGAGGCGGAGGCGGAGGGGTGGTCCCTCTCTAGAAGGTCCCCCCTGCCCACCATCTCAACCTAAACCCCCTCCCCCTCCCCCTCCCCCTCCTCAGCCTAACTACCTATCGCCATCAAGCCCCCCTCCCCACTCCCACCTGCACCCCATGTCATACTCCCACCCTCAAGCCAGGCCAGGTCAAGGGACAAGGGGGAAGGGTTAGAGGTTTCTCTCGCTCTCTCTCTCTCTGTATCTCTCTTTGTCTCTCTCTCTCTCTCTCTCTCTCTCTCTGGACCTCTCATGACAATGGCAATGGCGGCATACTTCCACACGAACCAAAAAAAACAAAAACATATGCTGTATATGAAAAGAAAATCACATACAAGAGAGAGCAAATCCATTTCTCAATAGAGCTGCTTTCAGAAAAGAAGCAAAGGTTCCCTGACACCAACCCCACTCATTTCTATGAGGATGTATCAGTTATAGTCCCAATGAACAGGGTCTCTTCCCCTGCCTAAGAGACAGAACAGGAGAAAAGGGCGGGGGAAACAGGAAGTGGAGGTGGTAGCAGCTAGTCATGGTCTTTGTATTTCTTAAACCTCCCCGTTCACGTATTCCTAAGGCATCTCTGGGGCTGATGGTCACGCTGAAGACAAAGCCCTCTTTTTTCACAGACATCTCCCAGTGTGTGAGAGAACGAGGTGGGTGTGTGTGTGTGTGTGTGTGTGTGTGTGTGTGTGGGGGGGGGGTCGTTCATTTTTCATGCAAGCTGTAATTTAGTAAGACTGCCTATTGATTGAACCAGGCTTGTCTCCCAAACAATGCCACTTCAATCACTGCACTTGGAGCATGCCCAGGGTGCTGCCAATAGCTGCACTGACTGATTTAAGAGATGGATAAAAAGTAGATACGTCGAACGCCGACGCCATGACAAATGGGGCCGGGCTGAACGGGCTCAGACTATGCATCATGATTTAACCAAAAGCCTTGATGAAGAGATTAGAAGGAAGGGGGGCGCAAATACATTACTAGCAGGAATCTCAATATGGACAGAATACGGAGGGTGGAAAAGAGAAGGAGAAGGGGAAAAAGAGGGGGAAAAAAGAGAAAAAAAAAAGAGAAGTTGGTCAATAAAGAAATCGTAATATTTCCTCGGCTGGGGTTTCTGCCAAGTCCTGTGGGTCAGCCGAAGCTGGCGTCAGACAAATGGCTTCTGTGATAAAGGCCGGAGCGGGATTCAGAAATCACTGATGTGTGAGTGGGTGTGTGTGTGTGTGTGTGTGCCCCCAGTCTGCTCCTGCAGTCGGGGGCCCCTCCAGCCCCCAGATGAGGAGAGGAGGTGTGTGTGTGTGTGTGTGTGCCCAGTCCGCTCCTGCAGTCGGGGTCTCCTCCAGCCCCCAGATGAAGAGAGGAGGTGTGTGTGTGTGTGTGTGTGTGCCCAGTCCGCTCCTGCAGTCGGGGTCTCCTCCAGCCCCCAGATGAAGAGAGGAGGTGTGTGTGTGTGTGTGTGTGTGCCCAGTCCGCTCCTGCAGTCGGGGTCTCCTCCAGCCCCCAGATGAAGAGAGGAGG
>NC_045154.1:3127443-3129943 GCF_900700415.2 Clupea harengus
ACAGGAGAGAGGGTGGAGCCTGTGTTAGTTTAGGGGAGGGGGAACAGGAGAGAGGGTGGAGCCTGTGTTAGTTTAGGGGAGGAGGAACAGGAGAGAGGGTGGAGCCTGTGTTAGTTTAGGGGAGGAGGAACAGGAGAGAGGGTGGAGCCTGTGTTTGTTTAGGGGAGGAGATAGCTGTAGTGGGAGGAAATGACATCGTTAGTAAGAACAGAGGCAGCAGTAGCAGAGGGCTAGAGGCACCTTTGCTGGGAAAAAGGTCAAAGTTGAAACAGGAAAGAGGTGGAGGAAGACTTGGCACAGGGGAGGAGAAGAGGCAATAGTGTTAGCGGGGTGGAGGTAGCATTAGCATTAGTGGGTGGGGGAGGCGTTAGGGTGGGAGGCGAGGGCATTAATAGGACTGAAGGCAGCAGCAGCGGTGGTGATGGTGAGTGTGTGTGTGTGTGTGTGTGTGTGGGAGTATGGGGGGCTGGTGAGACAGCATCAGCAGCAGCAATAGCAGCGGTGGCGATGGTGGTGTGTGTGGGAGGGGGGGGGGGGGGGGGGGGGGGCTGGTGAGGAGGCAGCAGCAGCAGCAACAGCAGCGGTGGTGTGTGTGTGTGTGTGTGTGGTGGTGTGTGTGTGTGTATGGGAGTGGGGGGGGGGCAGCAGCAGCAGCAGCAGCAGCAGACCGCTGAAATATTCATCACAGCAGAGGAGCAGAGGAGCAGAGGAGCAGAGGAGCAGCTCCCACTGAGGATGTCCTCTGCAGGTACGACACGGGGATCAGGCAGACAGGGGCAGGGCCAGCTAATCACTGCCGCGCTACCCAGGGACTGAGAGGAGGAGTGTGTGTGTGTGTGTGTGTGTGTGTGTGTGTGTGTGTGTGTGTGTGTGTGTGTGTGTCTCTCTCTCTGTGTGTGTGTGTGTGTGTGTGTGTGTGTGTGTGTGTGTGTGTGTGTGTGTGTCTCTCTCTCTGTGTGTGTGTGTGTGTGTGTGTGTGTCTACATACGGTACATTTACATGTGTGCAAGAATACATGAGGAATGAGCAAGGGGGTCTGAAGGGGCAGGAGAGACCAGGGGAGCAAAGAGCAAGTAAGAGACTGAGAGAGAGAGAGACAAATGAACACAGTGATTGGAAGTGAGGAAGAGAGACAATAACTGTCTTTCTTCTGCTCTCTCCTTCTACCCACCTGCACCTCACACAGCACTCAGGACACATATGAGGGTCTGAGGGGGGGGGGGGGGGGGGTGTATGAGACTGAGTGAATGAACTTGTGTGTGTGTGTGTGTGTGTGTGTGAGTGAGTGAGTGTTTATATGCTTGTTCCAATTTGTATGCACTATGCACTTCACAAAAGAGATCCAGTTTTGAATACGTCCAAGCTCAAGCGAAAGCCCTCACACAACCCATAAAGCACACACAGACACACACACACACACACACACACACACACACACACACACACACACACACACACAGAGAGAGAGAGAGAGACACACACACACACACACACACAGAGAGAGAGAGACACACACACACACACACACACACACACACACAATCTGTGTTTGCACTGTTGCATTTGGCCTTGCAACCTCCCCTCATCCGGAGCCGAGTAAACAGCCAGAGCCATATCGTCTGTAAGTCTGCCATCAGTCCTCACCGGAGCACACTACAAACTCCGGATGCTTTCCCCTTCCACCCCTCTCTCTCTCCCTCTCTCTCTCCCTCTCTCTCTTTCTCTCTCTCTCCCTCTCTCTCTCTCCCTCTCTCCCCCCTGAGGGATGACTGGAGTTGGGGCTCGGCTCGGCGCGGCACAGCACGGTCCGCATGCGACACATGGATGTTTGTGCCGCCATTAAAATGAAAAAGTGCCTCTTATGCTGTGGCTGTTGAAACACCATTAGGAAATGGAGACAAATGCTGTGGGCTCCCGGGCCTGCACGGGACACACTGTAAATCAGACAGTGACTAATCCCCCTCCTCTCCGCGTGGCGTCCTCCCTCCCCTCCCTCCCGCCCTCCCGCCCTCCCGCCCGCCCGCTCGCTGTACACACACGCACGCCACTGTGGGATGGGGGGGGGAGGGGGGGTGAGAGAGACGTGCCAGCGGATGTCTGTCTGTGGCGGTGACAGAGGCCCCAGGACTGGTACTCCTGTGAGTGTGAGGGTGAAAGTCCCCAGCAAGCCTGATCACCTGCAGTCTGTCCTGGGCGCAGATGAGGAGGAGACGCCTGAGAGAAGAGGTGGTGCTGGAGAAGACTGATCACACAAGAAGCCAACACAAGCCAATCACTTTGACAATGGAAAAACACAGACAATCCTCCCAGGTTACATCGTTTGGGCAAAGAAACTTCCAGCACAAGGAAGGTCTATCTTGTGAGTGTATGTGCTCCCTTCCAGTCGAGTGGCAGGGGCCAGCTGAACATTTGTTTAGTTATTTACTGAATGTTGGGGTGGAAAAGAGCAAAAATGGCCATCACTGACTGGGTTAAAGAGGTCAAGATTGCTGCCAGGGAC
>NC_045154.1:3139943-3157443 GCF_900700415.2 Clupea harengus
AGGGGCACTGAATGGATATGTAAAGGAGAGTACGTCGGAAACAGAGACCGAGGGAGAGATCGAGAAGGAGTGAAAGAGAGAGAGAGAGAGAGAGTGAATGAGAGAGAGAGAGAGAGAGAGAGAGAGAGAGAGAGGGCGAGAGTAATTTGAAAGTGACAGCGGTGACATTGTGAAGTCAGTCAGCCACCGCCAGCCCAGACAACCAGCACTGAGTCAGACTGGTGACGAGGGCACGGCAGGAAGACGGGAAAACAGAGAAGAGACCAAAGACACACACACACACACACACACACACACACACACACACACACACACACACACACACACACACACACACACACACACACACACACACACACACACACACACACACACACACACACACACACACAGACACACACACACACGGAACAGACAGAAAGAGAAAGAGAGAAAGAGACAGGCGGCCAGGGGACAGACTGGCACACCAGAAACAGAGAGACTCGCAGAGACAACAGAAGGCACACACACACACACACACACACACACACACACACACACACACACAGAGAGAGACACACACACACACACACACACACACACACACACACACACATACATGAACACACACACACACACACACACACACTCACACACATACATGAACACACACACACACACACACACACACACACTCACACACATACATACATGAACACACACACACACACACACACACTCACACACATACATACATGAACACACACACACACACACACACACACACTCACACACACACACACACACATACACACACACACACACACACAACAGAAGGACAAAAGACAAGCTGCAAACAGAAGACGTAGACGCAGAGAAGATTGAGATATAAAGCGGAGGCAGACAGACAGACAGACAGACAGACAGGCAGGCAGACAGACAGGCCTCAGACAGACAGACAGGCAGACAGACAGACAGACAGACAGACAGACAGACAGACAGACAGACAGACAGACAGACAGACAGACAGACAGACCTCAGGCAGAGATCTTGGCAGGCAAACAGCCCAAAGGTAAGCAGCCCAGGACAGGAGAAGCAATGAGGCGTGTGCAAACCCTAGCATTCATCTAGAATCTCACCTGCTTGCATTCAAAAGAGCCACTTCATTCATCACCAGCACAATACACTGACTGGCTGCATCTTCTTTCTGTGACCTGTCATCTGCTATTTAACATTAACAGTGGCGGCAGACACACACACACACACACACACACACATACATGCACACACAAACACACACACACACTCACACACACTTACACACATACATGCACACGCACACACAACGTGGCACACACTCAAAGAGGTGCACACACACACACACGCACGCACGCACGCACGCACGCACGCACGCACGCACGCACGCACGCACGCACGCACGCACGCACGCACGCACGCACGCGCGTACACACACAGAGAGACACACACATATATAAGTATAAATGCAGCTAATCAGACTTAAGCGTAATGACTAATCAATGGGGGAATACATTAGCCTGCTTTAATGGCAAAGGTGTGGAAGCTGGCCCAAGATGCATTGCAGAGATGATTGAGCCCAACATGGAACAGCAACGCAATCAATAGCATATATAGTAAGTAAACCCGGGGGAGTGGGTGAACACAGGCTAAGCCCTGTAAACACAATAAACCTCACAGGAAGGGGGGCCGAGGAGAGCACAGACACACACACACACACACACACACACACAGACACAGACACACACACACACACTCACACTCACACTCACACTCACACTCACACTCACACTCACACTCACACACTCACACTCACACTCACACTCACACTCACACTCACAGTCACACTCACACTCACACTCACACTCACACAGACACAGACACACAGACACACAGACACACACACACAGACACAGACACAGACACAGACACAGACACAGACACAGACACACACACACACACACACACAGACACAGACACAGACACACACACACACACACACACACACACACACAGACACAGACACAGACACACACACACACACAGACACACACACACAAACACACTCACACACACACACACACACACTCCCCTACCACCATCTATTCCCAACACTGACACACAAAGAGAGTAGAAGGGAAGTTTGAAAGGAAGGTCTGAATGCCAACCCTGGAATTGGCTGCCACATTGTGCTGCTAGTGATTCTAATCGGCCACATTATCTTCACCCCACTGCAATCACCACGCCATCATTATCATCACCACCATCACCGCTCGTTCTGTCACCGTCATCATCACCCATCTCTGCAGCAGAACATTCAGCAGAACATTCCGTTCGCTTTCTCTGCCCTCCCTCCTGCCCACGCGCTTCTTTCCTTTGGCTCCCTCTGGGGCCACGCCTCCCTCCCTCTCTTCCTCCCTCTCTCCCTCCCTCCCTCCCTCTCTTCCTCCCTCCCTCTCTTCCTCCATCCCTCTCTTCCTCCCTCTCTTCCTCCCTCCCTCCTTCACTGACTCACGACCTGCGCCGCTCCGTGAGCCGTGGGCCAGGGGCCTGTGCTGTGCTGAGTTGTGCTGAGCGCCCTCCCTCCCTCTCTCCCTCCCTCCCTCCCTCCCTCCCTCCCTCTCTCCCTCCCTCCCTCCCTCCCTCCCTGACAGGTGTGCACAGGTGGCTGCAGGTCTTGCGGAGCTGGCAGCACTGGGGGCCTCTCGGCTGAGGGCCTGGTGGGGGTGTGTGTGTGCATGCGTGTGTGTGTGTGTGCGCATGCGTGTGTGTGTGCGCATGTGTGTGTGTGTGGGGGCGGGGGGTGGTGGTCAAGAGGTGCGAGCGAGCGAGGTGGAGCTAACTCAGCAGCCTGCACGGGCCTCTCCACTCAGCTAAAACCAGCACAGAGGGAGTGAAAGAGAGAGAGAGGGAGAGGGGGAGAGGGAGAGAGAGATAGAGGGAGAGAGGGAGAGAGAGAGAGAAGGAGAGAGAGAGAGAGAGAGGGAGAGAGGGAGAGAGAGATAGAGGGAGAGAGGGAGAGAGAGAGAGAAGGAGAGAGAGAGAGAGAGAGGGAGGGAGAGAGAGAGGGAGAGAGGGAGAGAGAGAGGGAGAGGTTTTACTACTCTCCTCTTCTCTCGACTCCGGCCCGCTGGGAGCTGCCTGTGCTGTTCTCTCTCTCTCCCACCAATTATAGGCTTCGGACATGTTGTTCATTAGATTCACTTTTTGCATCATTTGGTTGATTTTTAACCCTTGCCTGCCAGGCTGAGTGTCTTCAGTGCCATCTCCATGAAGGTGTGTGTGTGTGTGTGTGTGTGTGTGTGTGTGTGTGTGTGTGTGTGTGTGTGCCCAGATGCAAAGCGGACAGGAGAAGTGTGTTTAGGCCAACTGTCAGATGTCTGATTCTGCTGGCAATCCCACACTAGCAACTGCACTCACACTCACACATCTCCATGGCAACATAAACACACACTCACACACAGAGATGGACAAATACCCACAAGAGTCCTGTCTACAATCTTCAGTCAAACTGCTGATTTAGCAATACTACTGTACTATATGTGCAAAGAGGATTACCAGCCTGTGTGTGTGTGTGTGTGTGTGTGTGTGTGTGTGTGTGTGTGTGTGTGTGTGTGTGTGTGTGTGTGTGTGCTCATGCCGCTATCTGCTGTCATTTCAATCAGTGCGTGTCAGTGTGTATATAGGTATGTGTGTGTGTGTGTATGTGTGTGTGTGTGTGAGTGCACTGGGTACAGCAGAAACCAATGAAGGGTGAAAGTTGAGCTGAATGAAGAACCAGGAGGAAAACATAGAAAAAGTCTATGATAGTGAGCAGAAGCGCATGTGTGTGTGTGTGTGTGTGTATGTGTGTGTGTATGTGTGTGTGTGTGTGTGTGTGATAGTCTTTAACACAACAGTGTTCTTCCAATAAGAAGTAAAGCTGACGGATGGCTCTCAGGGCTGTAACGCTGATCCATGGCTCCGGCTCACTCTCCCAAATGAAAATGAGCCAAGGCATGCCTGGGCCATTCACACACACACACACACACACACACACACACACACACACACACACCACACACACCACACACACACACACCACACACACTCACACACACTCTCACACACACACACACACACACACACACACACACACACACACACACCACACACACACACACACACACACACACACACCACACACACACACACACACACACACACACACACACACACACACACAAACAGACACACACACACACACACACACCACACACCACACACACACACACACACACCACACACACACACACACACACACACACACCCAAACACACACACACACACACCAGCCATCCAGCCAGGCGGACTATCGACGAGATCGTTACCAAGCCGCACACTAGTTCAAGGGCTCTATGATGCATGGACCTCGGGCAACAGTTGATCACTCCCTTCCTCTCCTCTCCTCTCCTCTCCTCCATCCCTCTGTTCCTCCCGCAGAAAAAGAACAAGAGAGAGAGAGAGAGAGCGAGAGAGCGAGAGCGCTGGGGTGAGGGGAGACGCTACATCTTTGAAAATAATTAGCAGTCTGTGCCTTATTGAGTGAGTCGTAGCGTTTAAGCGGAGCTGATGAAATATGGGGGTCTGGAGAGGAGAGGAGCGGAGCGGAGCGCCCGTATAAGTATGTAGAGGGGGTCAAGGGTTAATCCCTATTGATCGCATCCGCAGTCGGCATACAGCACCGGCGGGAGATGGCCGCTCCTGTTGGCAATCAGCTGCACAAATACATGATAAATCTTACTGTCTACAGCCACTGATCACTGTCGCTTAACACACAGAGAGAGAGAGAGAGAAAGAGAGAGAGATGGAGGGAGTGAGAGAGAGATGGAGAGAGAGAGAGATGGAGGGAGTAAGAGAGAGAGAGTGGCGATATAGCAAGAAACTACAAAAGGGGAGCAAGAGAGAGGAAAAGCTAAAGAAAGAGGGATGAGAAAGACAAAGAAGAATAGACAGGACAAGAAAAAAGAAAGAGAAATGGGAGAATGGGAGAAACAGAAAGTTCACTGATGTCATGGAGCTCAATCTGGCCAAAGAAGAGGAAGAGAGAAAGAACACCAAGTGCAGCAAGAGATCAACACAAAGAGCCAAACAAGAGCACAGGACTGTTAGCCTGCTACTGTTGCTAACTGCTATACAAAGACCTTGGAAGGACATTTTGGAAACACTGAACTCACACAATGTGTCATCTTTAAGCTTGGCTTAACCAGGCCTGGAAGTCTTCACTTCTCCCCAAGACAAAGAAGCAGCACGAGCACAGACACACACACTCACCCACACACACACACACACACACACACACACACACAGACACACACACTCACCCGCGGCTCCACTCCATCAAACACAAACACCTGCTGTGTGGATCCCACCACACAGGCCTTTCAATTTGCTGGACATGAAAAACACAACAACAAAAAGCCCTACCAATGGCTTTCAACTAAAGCACTTTCAAGACCACTAATCCTGGCATCGACACCAAAGAGGAGGGGGGAAAAAAGAAAAAGAAAAAAAACACAGGAAAGGAAATGGCGAGGACGCCGTGTCTGGCATTGATGGGAGAACGAGTGTATTGGAAGGATTACAGCATTCTGCTTCCAGTTCAATGCCATCATTATGTGTGGGTGAGTGGCTCTCCATCTAATTCTGCTGCCAGTACAATACTCACCGGCATGCCACTCAATAGACACGGCCTGGTGAGTGTATGACACCCGTCTCCGACCGGCTGTGCCGTTGAGAGAGAGAGAGAGAGAGAGAGAGAGCGCACGCCTGATCAATGCCTGGCAATCAGGGGGTCGATGGCAGCTTTTTTTTATTGGCTTCATTTTGCCAGATAATATCTGATTGCCTATTACTCTCCCACGCTCGGCTGCAAAGCTGCTCAAGTGATATTTAATAAACAGCGTGAACAAAGCCAAGAGGTTCATCAGAGGTCACGACCCCTTGTTAAGCCCTCAACGGGTTAAATCAGTGCAATGCCAGAAGTGAAATGAATATATTTCTCATATGCACACACAGACGCAAACACAAACACACACAAATAACCACACATATATCCATACACATATCTAAGAATGAGAATGAATGCATAAGCACACAAGCGCACACACACACACACTCAAATCTAGATTCCCAATACGCTAAATTCTGAATGGCTAAGAACATCGTGCACGATTGTCCCATGCGCATAAGTATAAAAAGAAGCGTGCATCTATGCACTTTTCAGCTTACGTGTATTCTACCCTTGACTCAAGTCTATGATCTGTGCGCCATCAGGGCCGTTTTCACGCTTCAGGCAAAATCTGACTCACGCGCTTCTCAGCTACACGCTTCTGAGGGCCTGGAGGAAGTCAAGCGCCACCACAAGGCCAAACACTATATTGCGTTTCAAGTCAGCAGTAGGCCTAATTCTATCATTATTAAACATGTACAAATAACATTACAAAATCTAAATTAAAATATACAAATATTTGAGTGTCAGATCTGGGGTTCAATCTACATGAAAAAGAAATTCCCATTACAATGTAAGGTAACATACTACGTTATGTTACATTAGGCTACACTGTTAAACAGGGGAAATAATTAGGTCTAGCACAGTAAAACAATATCAATTAAAGATGGAAAAGAACTCAGAAAGTGCCAAGAACACGGCTGCGAGTATTCACACCTGGTTTGGATATACTGAGCTTCCCAATGTGCAGGGCATCCATTTTGACTGGACCAGGAACCTATCATCGGCTTTTGCAGACTCCAAAACCAACAACTTTCAAGTGGTCCACAGTGATCATCTCCATTCTCTGCCAGTCCTCATCAGAATCATTAGCGCTGTCGGTCCTTGCATCTGGGCCGCTTCAGAGGCTGGCAGGGGTGACGCACACACCCCAGTCATCAGTGGCCAGTTGTCTGATGACTTGATTCATATTGAGCGTTACTAAAAATAGCCTCCATAGCATGAGCTTAAGATGAGACACTGGGACATGCAGTCTGATGTACCTTTTATTCACGACTCTCCACACCTCCAACACGTCCAGCACATGGTTCATTTACTTGATTGCCGGGTTTATGTGATGTGATGTGAAATCTGTGACTCATAAATGTTTTTTTATTTGAGAAGCTATTCATAATTCAGTTCTCCCCTTTTGAATTTTTTCAAAATCAGTCTGGTTTATGTTTTCCATGGATTTTAATGAGATTCCCTAGGGTTAATGCCCAAGTCCACGTTCCACCTTTTAGCGACAGCCAGACTAAACGAGGGTGTGACCAAGTTTTCTTCTATTTTAAATAGATCACGCCACTTTGGTGAGTCCAGCTTCATTCTGAAGTGAAGCACTGCGTGATCGGAGCGCGGCGGGGAGAGCACGCGTTACTGAAATGCACGGAACTGGAGGCGCGCTGAAAAGGACTTGCGCGCGACTAGGAGAATACGGCCCATGAAGAGCAGATTATAAAGTCATTTATGAGCTGTGATTTATGCGCTCCAGCAGCCGTGATGAAACTGTTCCAAAACCTGACTCCAAACAAACCTCCGTCGAAAAAAAAAGAAAAAAAAACTAGACTGGTTTGAGAAAAGGGGGAAAAAAATTGCAATAATATCTGCAGAAAATCAATAATAATTCTCTCTTTCCCCTCTCTTGTCTACCTTTCCCCTTCCTCTCTCTCTCTCTCACTCTCTTACTCTGTCTCTCTCTTTCTCTTTATTTCTTCCTCTCTTTACCCCCTCTCTCTTTAATCCGATCATGCGGGCAATAAGTGTATGCAGCATGAGCACATTTCATTTTGCCTGCTCCTTGTGAGAAGCCCAGAGGTGAGCTTTAATAAGGATCAATGGCACTTTATCTAGGACAGGACCCACTTCACAGCATGCAAATTAAACACCAACACTTACAGAAAAAAAAAAAGAAATGGATTTAATTAAAAAATGTAGAACCACGGGCTCTGGAAATTCAATTAAAGGATTTATGCAAAGGTTCGCTAGCTTTTTGTGTTGCAGTTACTGCTTCTATAATGAGCTTTTCATATTAAAAATCAATAGGTAATCTGAGGTGGAGGATCGGCTGCTTATACACATTTTTGAAATCAATTTGAAAAATAGTCCATCAGCGCGGCACGAGGGGGGGGGGGGGGTACGGCAAACACACACACGGGGGGATGCCAGCCTTGTTTGGAGGTGGGAGTGCAGGATGGGCTGTCGGACGCTGTGTGTGAGTGTGTGTGTGTGAGAGAGAGAGAGAGAGATGGTAATGGGTGTTGGTGGGACACAGTGAGTTGTTGAGGGTTGGGTGTGGAGACAATCAGTTCCAATGAGGTTGGAGAGCTGATGTGGAGGTGGCATCATGGGGGGGGTGGGGGGGGGGTTGGAGTAACCTGGGTGTGGGTGTGGTGGGTGATGGAG
The DNA here is from genome assembly GCF_900700415.2 of Clupea harengus. Taxonomy (NCBI): domain Eukaryota; kingdom Metazoa; phylum Chordata; class Actinopteri; order Clupeiformes; family Clupeidae; genus Clupea; species Clupea harengus. The sequence continues at coordinate 3,148,390 of NC_045154.1, forward strand.
CTCAGAGGATGGTGCTGGAGAGATGAGGGTGTGGGGAGAGGAGGGAGATGCAGTAGATTGAGCTGCGCTGGGGGGGAGGGGCAGGACCAGAGGTAGGGGAGGTGCTGCCTAACAATGGCTGCAAGTCTTTGTTTAAATGACATGCATTCACAGGGAGCGTGGAGGGGTCGCCCAACTACACCAACAATACCAACAATCTAGGCCAAAACACACAGACAACACAAAGACTAAAATACAAAATATAAACCATTGCTGTATTGTTCCATATACTGAGAATGCACAAGAGATCTTAAGGACACAGCACACTAAATATGTAGATTTTAGTTTTGTGTGTGTGTGTGTGCGTGTGTGTGTGTGTGTGTAATCCCTCTTTAAAATGAGATTAAAATGAGATTAATTTCATCTAACGCTGCGGCCGACATATCGATTGGCACAAAATGAATAATGAATGCTAATGTGCTAATAAAGGCATCCGTTGTTATGCTATCTCAAGTAAACGCAGATTCAGTCCAGACTGGCAGAGGGCTTATGCAACATCCTGACTGCCTTTTACAAAGAGACAGAGACAGAGTCAGAGGCGCACAACCATGTGAGGAGATCATGAATATTGAGGGTAAACAACTCAAGCGTCGTTGTCCTTGTAGGCTCCTCAGCAGAGTGAGCACGCAACGGTGTGTCCTCATACACACACACACACACACACACACACATACACACACACACACACACACACACACACACACACACACGTACACACACACACACACACACACACACACACGCGCACACACACACACACGCACATGAACACACACACACACACACACACACACACACACGTACACACACACCCACACAGTGTGTCCTCTCAGTGAACTTCCCTCCGTGCAGATGGAGTGGCCAGCATCCATGTGGACGGGGCACCCCCATACTGATGAAGATAACGCGCACAAGGAAGTGCTTTCACAGACGGATGGAGGTGTGTGTGTGTGTGTGTGTGTGTTTGTGTTTGTGTTGGTGTGCGTGTTGGTGTGTGTGTGTGTTGGTGTGTGTGTGTGTGTGTGTGTGTGTGTGTGTGTGTGTGTGTTCACGTGCGTGCGTGCGTGTGTGTGTCTGTGTGTGTGTGTGTGTGTGTGTGTCTGTGTGTGTGTGTGTGTGTGTGTGTGTGTCTGTGTGTGTGAGTCTGAGGGGCGGCCATGGCGACATGACAGCGGCCACTCTGGGCTGAAAGCTGCCTGGCAGCTCCGGATTGACTCTTTATGGATTGGGACACGCTCGCCACCACATCAACGGATCCGCAATAAACCATTTACAGAGTTCCCCCCGCGCGGCTGGCCGCACACTCAAAAGGTTCTTGCCTGCCTGTCCGTCTGTCACATCTGTTACTGTGTGGGTGTATACATATATGTGTGTGTGTGTGTGTGTGTGTGTGTGTGTGTGTGTATGTGTGTGTGTGTGTGTGTGTGTGCGCGCGCGCTTATGTGTGTGTGTGTGTGTGTGATCGTGTGTGTGCTTTATTTTAATGAAATGGTATCTCCGCAGACCATAATCCCTGTAATAGGATTGCACTGGGACACACATGTCAATACAAACAAATGGGATTGCTGGCTTTTAGGTCTCATGTTTCTGCTCCTACTGTGTAATAGGCAGCGCAGCACAAAGGGAGAAGCCAGGCAGCAGCAGCAGCATCACATCACACTACTGCCCAACCAGATTAGGAGCTTTAAAAGCACTCACGCCTGCTGCACGCTGCCTAACGGTGAAAAGGGCCTCCGTTCAGAGAAGCTGACACGGACAGCCTGCAACGCAACTCACACACTCACACTCGGCACACACACCACGCTCAACACACTAAACACTCACGTACGAACATACATACATACATACACATATCCCACATGGACTTGGCAAGTAATTCTTCACGAGAGGAAGAGAGAGAGAGAGAGGGAGAAAGGTGGAGAGACAGAGAGACAGAGAAAGAGGTGGAGAACGAGATAGAGAGATGGGGAGAGAGAGAGAGAGAGAGAAGGAGAGATAGTGAGAGTTTTAATGGGCCGTCAGCCTGTATTAAGACGTCCCCACACCTTCTCTGGCTCTAATCACCTATTAGGCGCTGGAGAGGGGCCCTGGCAGCTCACCTGCTCCCATCATGGATGGGGGACCTGGGGCACGGACCTCATCGCTCCCTTAATCCCATACACTCTCTCTCTCTCTCTTTCTCTCTCTCTCACACATACACTCCCTCTCTCTCTCTCGCTCTCTCTCTCTCTCTCTGTGTATCTCTCTCTCTCTCTCTCTCTCTCTCTCTCTGTCTGTTTCTCTCTGTGTCTCTCTATCTATCTCTTTCTCTCTCTCTCTCTCTCTCTCTCTCCGCCTCAGTGCGCTGCTGTCAGACACTGCTGCCCGGCTGCCCTGATGGGTCCGTGTTCTCCCAGATAACAACACCTGACCTTACAACCGCTTACCGTGGGGGAAAGATGACGGTCGACTCGGCGACAGGGTTCAGCGCGCAGCGACAGTGGTGGGATTGGAGCCGCTCTCCCTCTCCCTCTCCCTCTCCTTCTTTCTCTCTCTCTCTCCCCCTCTTTCTCTTTCTCTATCTATCTTTCCTCTCTCTTTCTCTCCCTCTGCCCCCGACAGTTCATTAAAAGGAGAGCGTCGCGCCGCCGTCCAGGCCGCACGCTAATAGAAGCGGAGCCCTCGTTAGCCAGGCGGCTGGGGAGATCCATCACCGGCAGCCAGCGCTCTCTAGCCAGCCAGCCAACCAACCAGCACTGCTGTCCCCACACAGGAAAACAGGACTTGCAGCATAGCATGGAGGGGACTGGGGCGGGAGAGAGAGAGGCAAAGACAAGTAGATGAGAGACAGTCAGAGGAAGAGAGAGCAGAAGAGAGGGAGATACAGAGAGAGGGAGCAGAGAATGAGAGAGAGAGAGAGACAGAGAGAGAGAGAGAGAGAGAGAGAGGGAGAGAGATACAGAGAGAGATCGAGCATAGAATGAGAGAGAGAGGGAGAGTGAGAGAAAAGACAGACAGAGAGAGAGAGAGAGGGAGAGTGAAAGAAAGGACAGATAGATAGAGAGAGAGAGAGAGAGAGGGAGAGTGAAAGAAAAGACAGATAGATATATATATATAGAGAGGGAGTGAGAGAAAAGACAGATAGATATAGAGAGAGAGAGAGGGAGAGTGAAAGAAAAGACAGGGATATTTAAGCTCCCATCAGGAAGCCCAGGGAAAGGCCTCTCAGCATGCTGGTTAAATGAGCTCCCAGACAAGTGTCAATGCACAGAGGAACTAGTTAAAAGTCCCCCTTTTAGAGGAAACTGCCGTGTAATATACGACTATTGGGCCGTGGTCAAAAGTTCAGGCCGTGCATATGTAAAAAGGTAGCTGGGAGCCCGAGGCGGAATCCTGGGGAAAATAATTGCGCTAAAATGCTGAAAACACAGGGGCAGCCTTCTACTGAAAGGGGTCCTCGAGGGGGGGCTGGCTGGGTGGGAGGAGGAGGATGGGGTAGGTGGGGGCAGGGCAGGGCGGGGTGGGATGTAATGGGGGCTTCTGACTAGACCATGGAGACTCACCCAGGGACCTTCCCAGCAGCCCCTCCTCCTCGCGCCTCTTCCAGCAGCCATGAAAGCCGTGCCACCGTGCGTGGCGCTTGAGAAATGTCACCCAAACATGCCGGCTACAGCTGTTTGGGTGCATTAACAAACAGGACCCATGCCCTCAGGACAGAGGCCAGCTCCAGCGCTGTCGCTCCCCAGCAGTCAGCGCCCCGTCCAGGGCTCATTCAGCTCATTCACACACTCTCATCCACGGCTCTCTACAGGGAGCTGGCTCTGGCCCTGGCTCTGGCTCTGGCTCTGGCTCTGACTCTGTCTGTTTTAACAAGGGCACAGAGGAAGGGGAAGCACCTAAGCACCTAAACAAATGAAGGATGATCATTTTTAAATATAGTTACAGCAGACATATGCAGCAAAACAAAGAAATAAAACAAAGAAAATAACATCAACTGCAATATCAAAAATACTTCACAACCTCAGGATTGCACAACCACACAACTTCACAATTTGACACCTAAATAATCCCCCAGTCACACCAGCACAAGCACACACACACACACGCACACACACACCACCAATTCACAATGTCACTACCTCACGGTCTTCCTGTGACCCATACTATGGCTACCTGTGTTTCTCTCCTGTAGCCAGAATTGACCCTACAGATCCCCAACCCCTCCCCTCCAGCTCGGCACAGGGACAACAACTAGGACAGCCTACGTTACCCAGCATTCCTTGTGCTGCTCCCACAACCCCATCCCAAAAAGTGGAGAACAACAGCCCCCACACCCCACATCAAAGCTCAACAGATACACTTGTTCCGATTAGCATTACATCTGACAGAAGTGGAGGCCCAGCAGCCCTCTCATCAGCAGATAAAGGACACAAAGGGACAGGGAGGACTCCTCTTAAATGGCTGCTCTTATCTGGGAGGAGAGGCGGGGACGGGAGGGAGCGGGCCTTATCAGATATATAGATGGGAGGACGGGCAGCAGTCACATCAGGGAGAGATAGCCAGATTAGAAAAGTCATGGCTCTTTAACAGATGTCCTTTTCCAGCAAGTCAGCGAAAAGAAAATGAATTCTTGAGAGCTGCACCACAATATCCCTTTGAGGAGAAGAATTAAAAGATGTTATTGTTTTGGATTTTGTGGAGGGACCGTGTTGGAATTTGTGCCCCAGCGAATTTATTTTGTTTCTCCGTTGAATCCCGCATGCCCTGCAAATCCAATTAAAACTGGTATGAGACGCGGATGAAATTTCACCAAACAGAAAACTGATGGGCATATTCAGCAGCGTGACATTCTTCCCCTAGAATACAGCTCTCTCTTCTCATTAGAAGGTTCCAGAAGGTTCAGCCAACTCTTCTCCAGAACCAGTTCTCTTTCTTTATCTAAGCACCTAATCAAACCTTTGTGAGCCGGCCAGCGGCTGCCATACTGCCATACAGGTTTGCGTGTGTGTGTGTGTGTGTGTGTGTGTGTGTGTGTGTGTGTGTGTGTGTGTGTGTGTGTGTGTGTGTGTGTGTGTGTGTGTGTGTGTGTGTGATCCTCCACACAGCTAGACCATAAATCATCCCCGACCCTCTACGCCAGGCTCGGGGATCTCCACACACCCACTCACGCCGAGCTTTAATAATGTTTTGGGTCTCTTCCTGTCGACATTCTGCTTATGTTTGCAACCTTGCATACTCTCGCAGGATCCCACCCGCGTTCAGCCAGCAATTAAAACGATAGCATCTCCACATCCGCCAAACCAATAAGTGATATAATATCTGTGTTTTGTATTAGGCCCAGCAGCAGGCGTTAGAGACAGAGAGAGAGAGAAAAAGAGAGAGAGGGGGAGCGAGAGAGAGAAGGGAGAGAAGATGAGGTGTTCGTCTCGTGCTCTTATCTGGGCGCAGATTTAAATAAGAGCAAAAGCTCAGCTTTAGGGATCTCCCGTCAGGAGTCTTAATCAGGCTGAGAAATTAACGGCAGCGTCAGCACGACTTGAAATTAATTACGCCGCCCACCTTTGTCCTCTCTTATTTACCAACATTTAGAGTTTCCAACGTCTTTCATTTACCTGAGGAGCGAGCTACACCACCTTATGAGAGAGAGAGAAAAAAAAAACCCAGCTCAACGGAAGGACGCCGCGGATCTCGCTAAAGTACATCTGATATGAGCAACAGCATTCAATATAAAACACTTATTCTGATGAATTATTAGGAAACCGCCTGGCGCCTCAGAGCCTCTTGTCGTTTCGCGAGTCAGGTCTTCTGCACAAAAAGGAGTCGGGGAAGCCATGATTAAAACCTCCGACATAGAGAGAGAGAGAGAGAGAGAGAGAGAGAGAGAGAGCGGAGAGAGGAGCGAGATGAAAGAGGATTGATACTTTCAACTAATCTCAGAAGATGAGAGTTGGGGCAGAGCTCAAGAGATATTCCAGTTCCCGCGGAGTGATACACACAAATCTATGCTCAAACGTAGCCTTCGCCAGGCAGCACAGCCTCCCTCCCTCGCCGCCGCTCCGCCAGACGCGATTAACCAGAAATGGGCTTTGGTGAAATATTGCCTTCCACTAGATCAAAGCCCGCCTTGGGTGCAAACACAGTACGGATGGCAATGGATAAAAATTGCTAATCCAGAAATGTAAGATATAAAACAAAGTATCCATCAAATGAAATGTGTGGCCCACAGCACAGGCCTGGCACAGAAAAAAGACAGAAGGGAACATGAAGAAAGAGATCATACATAATGTTTTACTATGTTAACTGAATCTATAGGCACATGTCTTCTCGATAGCATCAGCTGACTGATTCATGCCTACAATACAAATCAGACTCAATAAATATGGACACTCAATAAACCACATCAATGGTAGGGCCCTGCTAGGGGAAGACGAAGAGAGTTTAAAAGCATTTCCCCCAAACCCAAGAATAGTATTTCAAACACCAGTAACTGAGCAGGGCTAAAAGACACGACCAGTATGAGCTCTCACTGCCTGAAGGAGGTCAGAGGAAGAGGCCCAGAGCGGACTCGGAATATCCCCATGACAACACAACATAAACAAAGAGACTCCAAGGGAGACAAAGCTGGAGAAAATGAACCGCAGCAGATTTCTCAACACAGTGTGCTCTAAAAACTTCTGCTCTTGAAACTCAAGACTGTCCGGAGGCCCCCGGAATGAAGAAATACAACAAGCTGACTCCACATATGCATGATAATAACCTCATTAAGCAGTCAAATCCCACCAATTAACCAATCGACCACCCGCTTACCCACGACAAAAGTGACCCATCGGCACAGAGCAGGATCACTTGCTGTGAGTGGCCAGCACCGGGGTCTGGAGGCTGGAGGAGGCCTTTCACAGGAGCCCCTCTTAGCTGACTGTGGACTTAACGGAGCAGCAGGCTCACTCGCTGCCGAACGGCAACACCGGCAAACGTGCTAATTAATCAGGCAGATTCATCTGGTCCTCCCGAGCCCCCAGCACCGAGATGCCTGTTCTGTGTGATGTATGAGTGCTGAGAGAGAGGAGTGTGAGTGTGTGTGTGTGTGTGTGTGTGTGTGTGTGTGTGTGTGTGTGTGTGTGTGTGTGTGTGTGTGTGCTATCGCACTCCTACCATGGACTTGGTGAAGGGCCGGGCAAGGGTGAACAGCAGGGTCATGAGCCACCAGCCGCGGTGGATGCTCGTGTACATCATGTTGCCGGGGTGCACGGCGTTGCAGGTGACACCGTGCGGTGAGAGGCGGCGGTGCAGCTCGGCGGAGAAGAGCAGGTTGCACAGCTTGGCCCGGTTGTACGCCAGCATGGACCAGTACTCCTTCTGCGCTGGCGAGATCAGGCCCAGATCCAGTTTACCGCTCGAGTCCAACAGCTCCGTGAACCTGCACACACACACACACACACCCACACACACACACACACACACACACACACACACACACACACACACACACACACACACACACACACACACACACACACACACCAGACCAAATAAACACAGGGTGCATTGAGCAGAAATGCAATGGCCTTTGTGTCTGCGTGAGAGAGGGCCCATTCTTCTCTGGGCTGGCCCTGGGCAGCTCACACACACAGGCTGCCACATGATGTGCTTTAACTGACTGATGGAGCTGTTCGGAACCAAGGGCCATAGTTTGGCAGCGGAAACCCGGAGGAAAATGGCCTATTCCGCCCGGGCGGGTTGCCTCAAACTCCAGCCATACATGAAAAATTCCACTGAGGCGTGGAATTGGGATATAGGCATGGCAACATATTCTTCTTTGACAGGTAACATTGGAATGTGCCAATCACAAACCCTCACTGCCAAAGTCTGATTTATCTCTCTGGCAAAAAAATATCAAGTTCCCTTTATTGGAAGAATGGCTCATTATGCATACATATTACTGTAATTAGCAAGGAAGCAGCACCAAACCTGTGTTATGGGTTGATGCAATTAATCTATCTAGGATATCCTCGGAGTTAACACGTATCGAATAACATGTTTGCACACAATGTTAGTTTTAAAAGGTTAAACCCCTTGAAAGACTCAAGCGTCTGGGAAGAGGTTGTTTAATTTGTGCCACTTGGATTAAATGCTCAGTCAGCGGTAAATGAATGTCATCCATGATGTAAACACACAATAATGACATTTCTTCGTATTTCTATTCACATTTTGTAGTCTAATTAGATTAAGACAGAAATATAAATGCCGTGCCACACCAGCGCATTTTATAGCCACAACAGAATGCAGAAAGAGATTGCTGAGAGATTCAGGTTGGTCCAGGTGTTCAAAATCATCTACATAAACATAGCTCACAACCTCCCACATCTTATGCACTCCCTATTCATGTAGGCTACTGGTCACTGCTGCTCTTGTGTTTAAAGTAGTGCTGTCAAACAATTAAAATATTTAATCGCGATTAATCGCATTTATGTCATAGTTAACTCAAAATGAATCGCGATTAATCGCAAATTTTTATCTATTCTTAATGTCCCTTAATTTATTTATTTTTTCCATCATTTTATTTTTATTTGAATGCCCTTATCAACATGGAAAAGTGGATTGGCTTGCTTTATGCAAATATTTTATTTTATTGAAAACCAACATTGCCAAACAGGGCGGTACAAAATAAAATTATAAAGTGCACATTTCACATTTCAGGGACTCAGCTTATAGTGCAGTTAAACCATGGCTTAATATTGTATTTTTTTTTTCAAGTTTGCTGGGAACATAGCAGTCAGGCCTCTTATTTCAGAAACAATGAACCGTAACAGTTAGGTTACCAATAAAAGGTAAGCCTACCACTTCTTTGCTTTCAGCCAGCTGCCTGTTGACATTTTCAGACAACAGTGAAGCTTGCTTTTAAACACAACTTTTAAAAGTAAACTTTCCATTCAGAAGCTTTCTATCATCCATTTCGCCGTATGGCGCTCACCATTCACTCAAACCGTAACGTTAGCCTTCTAAACAGTTTGCGAGGCCAAAAAGAACGTTAATCTA
>NC_045154.1:3162443-3172443 GCF_900700415.2 Clupea harengus
GCATAAAGGCAAACTCTGTGAGGAATAAAGCATGGTGAAATGTGAGGTCTCCTTGCAGGAGTCACTGAGCTCCTTGAGAGACGCCAGCAGGCTTGCCGGACCTCCCCTCATGCCTCATCGGAGCGCGTCCCATGATCCTCCTTGCTCGCGCGCCAGGGCTGGAGCCACGGCGTCCACATCACCACGGCAACATCCTTGCCTTTGACAGAGTCGCTCCAGTGGGCTCGAAAGCGCAGCAACGCCGCAGAACAATCTGAATCCACCCCACCAATTTTTAATTTCTTCCATTAGAATTCATTATGAAGGGCCACGGGCAATTTGTGTACTCTGTGTTTAAGACTGCCTGCACGATTAATTAAAAATTGGATGCTGGAAAATTAATCTAGGAATTGTTATGCCCCGCGCTATAATGAGCCATCCTGTGGCATAAAAAAGTGGAGGGGTGCCACCGTGTACGATCACCTTCACGACCCCCCACACTGGAAAGCTTACTACACTGCACCTTACTCTGAACAACCAGCAACTCAGCACAAGCACCGCACAAAATGGCCGATCTAGCAACTGATAATGTTTTACATTAGACTACGTATAGACGTCTTTTAGTCTTTTATATAATAGTGTGTACAAAATACAGCAAGAATGTCATCAGTCAACATTCCTTTCTCAAGAAAGTAACCCAAAAGTCTTTGCCTTGCTTTGCCCTTTAAACTACGAAGGTGTAAGAGAACCACACTACACTTGATGTCCTATTTTGGACGGCAGACAAGACTTTTTTTGATTTTGGTTCCGTCCAGTCACACTAATATTGCTGATGCAGCGGCACTGATTCAAACACACACTTCAGAGGTGGAGGTTGGTTTCAAACACACACTTCAGGAGGTGGAGGTTGGTTTCCAAGGACTTCTGACACACAAGAGCTCAGAGCGGGCTCCACCTCGATGCCAAACTACGGTCCAATCAACTCCCACAGCTCAACGCCAAAGCGGAAGATTGACGTAAAGTGAGGGAATGAGAGGGAATGAGAGGCAATTGGTCATTTGTAATGCAGCTCTCTCTGGGGCTAATAGGGCATGAAGGACAGGGCCCACTCTGGCCAACAACAGCAACAGCACAGAGGGGGGAAAATGTTGGCTTCTACTCGGAAATGAAGAAAGGATATTCAGAGTGACCTTGACAAAGTGAGTTGACTCCTGCTGCATCTAGTTCTCCGAGTACTGCGCACACACTCTCTCTCCCTCTCCTTCTCTCTCTCTCTCTCTCTCTCTCTCTCTCTCTCTCTCTCTCTGTCTTACACACACACACACACACACACACACACACACACTTTCTCAGTCACTCATTCACTCAGTCGTGAAGTCCATAGACGAAGAGAACATCTCGCCCCCCTTGGAGGACCAGGCCTCTGTGGAGGCGTGCGGAGCGGGAGAGCTATCTGTGATTTGCGGCTGCCTGACACCCTCCCAGGCCCTGGCTCCCACCAGCCCCACGGCAGCCACTCATGCAGGCACAATTAAGACCTCAGCTGGGCTCTAATGAAGTGTGCTTCTGAGTGTGTGTGTGTGTGTCTGTGAGTGTGTGTGAGTGTGTGTGTGTGTGTGTGTGTGTGTGTGTGTGTGTGTCTGTGAGTGTGTGTGTGTCTGTGAGTGTGTGTGTCTGTGAGTGTGTGTGTCTGTGTGTGTGTGTGTGTGTGTGTGTGTGAGTGTGTGTGTGTGTGTGAGTGTGTGTGTGTGTGTGTGTGTGTGTGTGTGTGTGTGACTGTGAGTGTGTGTGAGTGTGTGTGTGTGTGTGTGTGTGTGTGTGTGTGTGTGTGTGTGTGTGTGTGTGAGTGACGTGAAACACGATGAGTGTTCATGGCAGAGTGAGACGCATCATGGAAAGAGAGAACATGAGCGTGCGCTCAGGCTCCACACCCGGGGGAGAGAGGGGAAGAGACTCCCAACAGCTTCCTCAACAACGCTCCACAACACAGGAGCGACAACAAACAACCCCCCCCCCCCCCCCCCCCCCCCCCCCCCCACCAAACACTAAAAACACACACACACACACGCACACGCACGCACACACACACACCACAACTGCCAACAAGCTGCATTTTTTAAACCCCCCCCCTCCCACACACTACCTCATTGGACACCTCAAAAGAGAGTAGTTATACATTTCAGTGGCCCGGAGTCAAACATCTCTTTATACGTGTCACTTTTGTGTGCGATGTGTTGGCTGAATTCTCCACCTGAATAAGTGTTTTAACAGCAGGAAGACACCCAAGTCTAGCCGTGTGGCCTATAAAAGAGCCGTAACTCTCCTGATGTGCTGTGCCAGACTTAACAACAAGCCGGCCGCGCTCCCTCTCCTTATTTCTAATCTCTGCCCAGCCGCAACTCATAAGCAGAAGCACAGACCTTAACAAAGGGCTTTAATGGGGGGGGGCCGCAGGTAATGTAAAAAAAACACCGTTAAGACCACTAACGCGTTTGGGGGAGGGGGGAGGAGAGGAGGGGGGGGTCCAGGCCCACAACCACCACAGCACAGATGTGCAATTTACGCGTGGGCGGCGTGGGGGCGCTAACGGCCGCACGGGGACGGCTAACGCTCCACATTTACTTTAAAAGAACCCCGCGGGCACGACCTCTGACCTGGTAATAATCTCCACACATAAAAGAGTGATTGGCTTTTTTTTTTGGTCTTCGCCTTCCCGGTGTTCTCATCGCCGCTCATTAGGAGGCCCAGTTTATATGGCGCTGAGAGGCAGGCAGTTACAGGAGCGCTCCGACACACACACACACACACACACACACACACACACACACTTTCTCAGAAACACACACACACACACACACAAACACACAGAGAGAAAGAAAGCGAGAAGACATTTGTAAAGATCTTAACGGAGACTGCTTCATCAGTGTGAGTTGTAGTGTGAAAACACAGGAGTGGAATGACCAGGAGCGATTGTGAGCTGCACCAATGCTGGTGTTCCAATGTGGAGACTGAAAGAAGAGTGGAGAGTGGAAGAGAGAGACTCTGAACACAACCACTGAAGCCACGCACATGTAAGAGCACAAGAGAGATGGAGAAGACAAGAGAGATCGGCCCCTGAGCTCAGGCTCTCAGACTCTCAGTGTGTGTGTGTGTATGGCTGTGTTTATGCTTGTGTGTGTGTTTACAGTGTGTTTATACGGCTCCCTCCCTCTTTCACCCTCTCACTGAGCATGTGTGTCTGTGTGCGCGTCAGACAGAGACAGAATGTGTGTTTGTGGTGCTAGGCTGTGTGTGTCTGTGTGCGTGTGTGTGTGTGATTGTGGTTCTGGGCTGTTTGAGTGTGTGTGTGTGTGTGTGTGTGTGTGTGTGTGTGTGTGTGTGTGTGTGTGCGTAGGGCAGGGGTGTGAGGCAGCCCCAGCAGCTGCCTGCTGCCATTCACACCTGAGCAGCTTCACATTCTGATCAGAATTAATCTACTCTGGCGTCCCCCGAGACTCCACGGCCCGCGCTATCACTAATGAAGAAATACAACCTTGGCAAGAGAGAAGGGGGCACACACACACACACACACACACACACACACACACACACACACACACACACTGAAGTAGTGTAGGGTGAGTTTGAGCTCCTCGGGGCAAACACACATGAGAGAAACAGGCACGTGAGGGAAGTGAGATTTAACACAGGAGAACGGCAACGCCTGTGGGACCGGAGAGCTCTGTGGTGTGTGTAAGTGTGTGTGTGTGTGTGTGTGTGTGTGTGTGTGTGTGTGTGTGTGTGTGTGTGTCTGTGCACGCATATCACAACTGCTGTAGTTAATGTTGTTGGATGTGCAAACTGTGCTCTGCAAACCTTTATGGACTTTCAGGTGTAGTGTGTCGGCACTAGACGACTACAGTGGACAATATTGAACTGATGAAGCCACTCTGAGGATTAGGAGACTTGAACGCTGTATTTGAGCGCACACTAGAGTGGGTTACACACAGTTATGGTTCAAAAGACAGAGAACTTGTGTTTTTTTTGCTTATCCAAAATGGTGGCATTATATGGGGTGTCCTGCCCTTTGTTTGACAATGCAGTAATTCTATAGTACAGAAGATGGCGGGTTATGATGTTCTAAACTGTCTTGGGAGCTTTGTGGTGTGTCGAGCTACAGCTCATATTGAAGAGCCTCAGGAACACAACCAGGAGATGAATGGAGACCTCTTCAAAACGACACATTTGTGAATGACAGCCCAACACTGCCTTGGACAGACACAAATTGAAACTCACTTGAATCATAAAAACAAAAGAGAGAGAATTGACTCCCAACAGGCTCTGAGCTCCATCCAGTCAGCCAGCAGAGAGCTGAGAGGAGCAGACAGCCATTTTCACTGGCCTCCTAAGTGACAAACTCACACACCTGCTGCGTTCATGTCCGCCCCAGTCTGGCGCACGGCCATCATCAGGAGAAGTGTCTGCTGCTAACGCGGTTACGGCTAACAGCATGAGGCCGCTTCACACTCAAATCACATTCAGGGCCTTTTAAGAAGCCACACAATCAATTCCCAACGCCTCAAATTGAATGGCCAGGAAATTGGAGGCAGTTTATGGAGGGAGTGGGAGAACGCTCTGCTGTGTGGAGAGAGGGTGGCAGGCGGGGGCGGGGGAGGAGGAGACCAGGGTGGGGAGGTTCTGGGACCTTGACCCAGAGGTGAGGGCCACTGCTAGGGGACGAGTGCGGGGCCCCCTCTTAAGCCAATCTGCCTGTTCACTCTGGGTCAGTGCGCGGCACAAATGGGCTGGGTCCCAAATGGCCTGGAGGTAATGGGTTAATCTCTGCCCACTGTTCGAGGCTATCGCCTTCCATTACGGCCAGCTGTGGAGAAGCCAGAGACTGGGCAGACACAATGGCCCTTTGCCTCTCCCTTTACCTTTACTTCCTTCTACTGTAGTCGTGTGTGTGTGTGTGTGTGTGTGTGTGTGTGTGTGTGTGTGTGTTTCAACAGAAACATAACCCTAAGTCTCCAGAATCCACGATGAACACTGATCCTTCACCAGCTTTGAGACGATCTCTCCCCAGAAGACACAGAACAGAAGAGAAGAGGAGAGGAGAGGAGAGGAGAGGAGAGGAGAGGACAGGAGAGGAGAGGAGAGGAGGGGAGAGGAGAGGGGAAAAGAGGAGAGGAGGGGAGAGGAGAGGAGGAGGAGGAGAGGAGGGGAGAGGAGAGGGGAGGAGAGGAGAGGAGAGGAGAGGAGAGGAGGAGGAGAGAGGAGAGGAAAGGGGGAGGGGAGGAGAGGACAAGAGAGGAGAGGGGAAAAGAGGAGAGGAGGGGAGAGGAGAGGGGAAAAGAGGAGAGGAGGGGAGAGGAGAGGAGGAGGAGGAGAGGAGAGGAGGAGGAGAGAGGAGAGGAAAGGGGGAGGGGAGGAGAGGACAGGAGAGGAGAGGAGAGGAGGAGGAGAGAGGAGAGGAAAGGGGGAGGGGAGGAGAGGACAAGAGAGGAGAGGGGAAAAGAGGAGAGGAGGGGACTGTGTGGAGATCCCTGACCAAGCCGCAGGAGCAGCAGCGGAGTGCCATGCCGCAGGGCAACAGGGGAGGGGTGGCCAGGTGGGAGGAAGAGGAGGGAGGAAGCTGGCAGCGGACCAGGCCTCTGGTTCTGGCTCAGGGCGGAGAAGTGTCCTGCCTAGGGGGCGGCCAGGGGCCAAAGGCCCACAGATCCCAGCTCAGTATGCTACAGCACACCACAGCACACCACAGCACGGCACAGACCAGCATGACCCAGCGGAGCGCGGCCCAGTGGGGCCATGCAGTGCACACAGCCTGGAGGTCAAGGACAAAGTCACTTCCACCACTCCTGCCCTCTCCTGAACATGCAGTCCCAAAGCAGAGAGGCTGTTTCCTGTCAGTGCTAGGACAAGCGTTCTCCTCATAAGTGTTGTTGTTTGTACAGTCTCCACCATGACAGCGTCCTACAGATGGTGTGATTTGTCTTTCGCTCATTGTCTTGTCTTCTGTTCCCCTCATCAACGTGTACTCATCCTCAGAGACGGTCCATAACAACGCCGCGGCAACGGGTGCCGGCACACCAGGGAACGCTCCGAACCAGATTACAATTACGACTCGTCTGCGTGGTCCACGGCACCGACGCCGCGCGCCCCCGACGCTAAAACAGCGCTCCTCTCGCAGGGGGTGCACACCGCCCTCCACGCCCAAATAATAATAATAATAAACAACTGATTACAAAAGAGCAAATAAACACAACAACACACTGGACGAATTGCACTCAGCGCCAGCCAAAAAAAAAGCCGGAGCCGCGAACATTACGAGGCCCTGTCAGAGTGCTTTATGATGGGGGGGAATAAATCACGGGGCCCTTTCCTCATTGACGGGCTCCAGGCAGCGTGACTGGCGACTGGTGAGTGGCGGCTGGCGGCTGGCGCGGCCGGCCCCAGAGCCTTCCACTGAGGAATGTAACTTTATGAAAGCATGTCCGTAATTGATTTAACTAGGAGACTGTGAAGGACTTATTACTCTGAAGAGATGAGATTGATGGAATTATGTTGTAGGGGTTGGGGTACTTATTTATTGACCAGGAGAGGGGGGGGGGGGGGGGGGGGGGGGGTAAAGAGAGGGAGGGGGCAAAGAGCAAGTGAGCTGCCGAGAGATAGCACGAGAGAGAGAGAGAGAGAGAGAGAGAGATAGCACGAGAGAGAGAGAGAGAGATAGCACGAGAGAGAGAGAGAGAGAGAGTAAAAGGCGGGGGGGGGGGGGGGACTATAATGGGAGAGGTTGGCCCTTGGCCCCATCTCTGATTTGATAGCTCAGTAATGGAGACAGGGAGAGAGTGCAGGGAGAGAGAGAGTGCAGGGAGGGGGGTGGAGGTGGAGAGGGGTGGAGGTCAGAGTTTGGCTCTGGCCCGTGACCACTGGCTAAGTGCAGGACAGAGACGGAGTACGGAGTACGGAGTACGGAGTAAAATCCCAGGCAGCGGCTCAGGAGAGAGATCAGATGCTGGCTCTGCTGGGCTCTCCTCCATATAAATTGGCCACTAGAACATGAGGATATCTGGAGCCTTCGCTCCACTCTGCTTCAATGAGATCCCATTCCTTCATCGGGACAGTTGATGCGAGTGCCAAGTACACTGGCCAACACAGAGTGGGACCCTTGAGGGATCTCTCCTAGGGAAAGGCTTTCTGTAGAACCCATCGGAGTGGTGCTTGAGCTTCATAGCCATGTTCACTGATGAACATCTCTCCTCAGTCAATACAAAACAACATCTTCTCTATGGAAAAGGTATATATATAAACAGACGTTTATAGAACGCCGTAGTTGAAGCATAAGCCACCTATGGTGCTGTAGTGGCAGACATGGGTTTGTGTAAGAGGGTCGTGTGGTGGATGGTCAGTTGTACTCACAGCTTCTTGGCCTTGAACTCCTCAGCGAACTCCCTCACGCTCCTCAGAGAGGCCAGGTCCAGCAGCATGGCCTCCACTCGAGCCTTATGCTGCACAGGAGACAAAACAAACACACACACACACACACACACACACACACATATGTATGAGAACCACTGTTTCAAACACACACACACTCACACACACATATGTATGAGAACCACTGTTTCAAACAATCACAGGCATAAGCCTACGAGGAGAAATGAGAAAGCATTACAGTTACATTTACTTATTCAGCAGACACTGTATCAGGTCATCTGCAGTCTCAGTGATCACCATACATCACTAAATCATCTAGGAGTGCAGTGTTCCTCAGGAGCAGTGAGTGATTGAGTTGGTTGGTCGAGCGAAGGTTGAGTGCATCGAGTAGTCTATCCTGTACTGACAGTAAACTGTCCTGCCAGCTTTCGGTAAGCCCACAGCCAAAAACCCTGAGCTTCCTCCAGGGAAGCATCTCTTCCTTAAAGGCCAGCGGACACACAGCACATCTGTCCTCTCTCTGCTTCCTCCTCTGTCTGTGAGCGTCGGCTCAGGAGGCCCTGAGTGCCCAGAGGCTTACCTGCAGCCCGAGGTCCGCCCGAGCTGATGGCCATAATGGCACGGAAAAGCCTTACCAGCTAAATTATGTATGAAAAAAAAAAAAGCCCCAACCCACGATAATGGGCCACTCAGCATCAGCTTTTAGGTTTACCTTTGATCATTGCGTAACACAATCAATATTCAGAAAGGCAAATAAATCATGGAGAGAGGCCTGGCCATACAGCCGATGGTCGCAGGTCAATGGCAGCCCTCAGGAGGGCAGGAGACCGGCCGAACCATAACTCATAATCTCCCCGCTACACATTCGTTCATCAATCGCTCATTTGATCACGCCGTGATCAACTATGAACATGAAACAATCAGGTGTGATAAAACTGAGGAACTGCGGGAAACATGCATGCGTCATGCGCAATGTGCACATAATATGCAAAACTAATTGGACTGGAGAGTCTCTGGGCCACTGGTAGTGTTCTGGGTTTTTTTTTCTTTTTTTTTTACGACAGCTGTGAGTGTTAGCGAAGCTTGTATGGCATAGCACCACTTATTAGGGAGTTTTGTTGATGAACGGGCAAATAACATAAGGAACTTTATTAAAAGTGGGAGGCTTGCGATGGATGCGAGGCGGACAGCTACGACTGTGCAGCGCACGCCGCGCAGCGCAGGAGCGAAGTCGGCAGAACGCCCGGCTCATTACGGCGGACGCCGCCACCGCGGGTCTCCCAGCCAGCGCCGCTGATCAACCTGTCCTGAGGCGAGCGAGTTATGAGTTTAATATCACAGCTCAGCCCCTACCACAACCACCACCACCATCAACAACGCAGGGACCCGGCCTTAATTAGAAATGCACTGGATGGGTGCCCCACGTGGCTGCAGTAATGAACACACGCATGGCGGGACTTGGAGGGGGTAAACAAGGGATGGGGCAGCAGGGGAGACAGGAAGCTGACAGGCCGTCGACAGAAGATGATGGCCTTCATCATCTCATCAATTCATCACCTCGTTTTCAGTTCAGCTGATCAGGGGCTGACATGACTGCAATGAAATGGACCCAAGCCCAATAAATAGATTCCACTGTGTTTGTGTTTGTGTTTGTGTTTGCTCAAAAGCAACACTGACATGACTTTGGTTACGATTTCCCTTCATACCAGAGACAGTGTCCAATCAGATAGGGGAAGAGTGTGGGGGGGGGGGGGGGGGGGGGGGGGGGGGGGGGGGGGGGGGGAGAGGAGAGGAAAAAGGATTGATTGGAAAAGAGGGTTGACTCCCAAGTGGAATAAATATTTACTGAGGCAGTAAACACAGTACATTGAATGCATTGACTTTGAATTACTCAATAA
Source organism: Clupea harengus (assembly GCF_900700415.2). Lineage (NCBI taxonomy): Eukaryota > Metazoa > Chordata > Actinopteri > Clupeiformes > Clupeidae > Clupea > Clupea harengus. The sequence continues at coordinate 3,171,737 of NC_045154.1, forward strand.
AAAGTATTGTTTTTGATGACCAATTATTCATTCATTTCATAATCTATTGGGTGCAGACCCAGACAGTGTTTCATCAATATTAACGAAAAAAGGAAGGCAGGAATGGTCAACTGGAATTAGAACAAACTTTGTTTGGCAGACATCCTAAGTCTTAATGACCGTCTTATCATGCGTGACAAACTTCGGCTGGATTCTCACCAGCTACTGATCTGACCTCACACATCACCTGTGGCTCAGGTGTAGTAGGTGCTGACCACATCACTCTGACCCTGCTCCACCAACCCCAGACCATCACATCACTCTGAACCTGCTCCACCCACCCCAGACCATCACCATCACATCACTCTGAACCTGCTCCACACACCCCAGACCATCACATCACTCTGAACCTGGTCCAGCCACCCCAGACCACCACCACATCACTCTGAACCTGCTCCCCCAACCCCAGACCATCACATCACTCTGAACCTGCTCCACACACCCCAGACCATCACATCACTCTGAACCTGCTCCCCTAACCCCAGACCATCACATCACTCTGAACCTGATCCAGCCACCCCAGACCATCACATCATCATCACATCACTCTGAACCTGCTCCCCTAACCCCAGACCATCACATCACTCTGAACCTGCTCCACCAACCCCAGACCATCACATCACTCTGAACCTGCTCCACCCACCCCAGACCATCACCATCACATCACT
>NC_045154.1:3187443-3189943 GCF_900700415.2 Clupea harengus
AGGCTGGAAACGAGGGCATAAAAAGTTGGGTTCCGCGGCGCAGATTACAGGAAACAACACACATTTTCCTCGTTAAGTTATAGGTGCAAGCACTTTAAAGCATGAAATTACCCTCGGGCCTCCCTCTCCAAATAACCTGGTTTGCAAACAAATGATCCATGCACACGCAGTAAAATGGAGATTATTAAAATAATAAGAGGGATTGAAATTTGCTGCCACAAAAAAAACTGTTCAGCATACGCAGCACAATTATGCCACTCCTTGCTCTCCTTCCACTCCTTGCGCTCCTTCCACTCCTCCCTCTCACTCCCTCCATCCATCCCTCCCTCCCACACATGCATGCATGGGTTGAAAGAAAACAGTAAAGAGGTATGTGGCCACGAGTATAGATTTCTAATGTTAGAGTTATTAAAGTAACTATCCTATAACAGATCGATACAATAAAATATGATTTGGAAAAGGGATTTGTTCTACACAGAGGCCTACAATATATCCGAAATACCTTCAAAACATCTTACTCTTTAAAATATTTTTGAAAAATACTGTTTTATTTTGCTTTTACAAAGAAACACTGTTACAGAAAAAAATGCTCCTAAAATCAGTTTCCACATTAGTTCTTCAAGAGTAGAGTAGAGTAGAGTAGAGCACTATAGGCTTTCGAGTAACCCATGTTTTTAAGGGTAGACCACAACCATACCACGAAATACAACGGCCCCAAGTACATGACGCATGAGCAGTTCTCTCAGTCACTCCTCTCAAGTCTCCGCTCTATATCCTCAGGCCATAATTCCATACATTTCCATGTAATAATTCCATACATTTCCATGTAATAATCCCATACATATCAATGCCATGATTCTCCAGATCGCTGCATTCTCTCTCACCCCACTCTCCTCCTCATCGTAAAGAGGGGTGTCTGAGGCACAGACAGACAGACAGACAGACAGACCGACACAGACAGACAGACAGACAGACAGACACAGGGGCGACGTGGCCAGTCTGCAGAAAGCGCACGCTGTACCTTGTCATTTGACACTGAATGTACTAAACCTGCTGCTGATCGGATAGTGAACACAACACCGCCCTCTAACTGTAGTTTGTGGTGCTAAACGGTATCAGTCAATCACGGGCGCAATTAAATGGAATCATGGAACCGCCAACCGACATTAAAAGGAATCAAAGGTTTAGCAATCAGGAAATAGATATACACACTAATAAGGTATCGTCAAACAGAGAGATAATGCAGGGCATTGTTTCTGGTAGTTTCTCCTATTTACGCATCTAACGAGCAAACTGGATCACACCTGCTTTTAAAAGGCGAGGCCAAAATACCCCCGCGGTTTTCATCCATCCAATGGAATACGTCATCCATCACTCCTTGTGCTTCTCTTCCCTTTGGCCCAAAACTCCCACTTTCCCCACGACCCTCCCATGAAGGCACATGCAGAAGTCAGAACTTGTCATTCTGCGCTCCTGCATCAGGCACACTGCAGTTGTTCATACATACCATGTGAGTTTTTAGGCGCACTTTGTGATGAAATCAGTAAAAAAAAACTATAAAAATGGGTGCTAAAATGGGTGCTAACATGTTGGCGTACATCTGCGTACGAGTCCATCTGCCCCTCTGAGTCTCGCTCGCGGTCCAGTCCTCCCCAGACCAGCTCTACCTAGGCCTGCATTAGCCCAGATTTATGAGCTCCATTTGCCATGCAGAGTGGCTCTTCAGAGGGCCTCCCGCATCTGCTAGCATTTGCTACCCCCCGTAAGCACAGGGGCTGCTATGCAGGGCAATCAGAAAGATTTACCTGCCAGCCCGGAACCTTCCAGATACATGTACTGGGGCCAGGAGAGGCCATTCTCTGCGTTCCCTGCAGCCACACAAAGACACTTCTGGGCCCCATTCCACCAGCCAGGAACGGCCAGCAATTTAACAGAGCCAGTGTGGGGAATGAGGCGCGAGGGCTGCCTCGGAACAAAACATGCTGAAGAAGACAACTAGTGAGTCTTCCGCTTAAACGAGGAATCCAAAGGGGTGTGATGGAGGGAGAGAGGGATGAAGAGAACAAAAGACGGCGAGAAAAGTGAGAAAAGAAAAGTGTAAAGTGAGTGAGGCGGAAGTTCCAGTTGCCGGTTGGGTTTTTTTTCCGTTCAAACGACTTTGGCGAAGTGAAATTAATCACGCAGGACTTAGCTTAGCGCTGGTTGTGTTGAGTGTAGTGTTTCTGTGTGCATACGCAGAGCAGCCCAGCGCAGCTTTTTTTCCAAAGGAAAGAAAGACGTCCGCATGTCCATAGGTCTGTGTTTCACAAGGGTCACAGTCTCTCCTGGAAACTCGGAGTAAGCACTGACGCGGGGGAAATTCTGGCCAGACCTCGGGGAAATAATCAAGCCATGATGGCTTACACTGTAAAAAATATATTTAAATAAATACTGTCCGCTTCCATAAGAAAACCAACACATAATCAATATCAAAAATGCCATTAAAACTATATTTAAAAAA
>NC_045154.1:3197443-3205920 GCF_900700415.2 Clupea harengus
CATGTGTATGTCAGTGTGTGTGAGTGTGTGAGTGGGTGAGTGTGTGTGTGTGTGTGTGAGTGTGAGTGTGAGAGTGGGTGCGCGTGCATGTGGACTGATGAAGGTGCAGACAGTGGAGGCATTCCTGATTAATGATACTATAGACCAGACCTGATTTATTCATCACATCCACAGGATGCCTAAACACACACACACACACACACACACACACACACACACACACACACACACACGCACACACCATATTCTGTAGGACCAGTCAGACCGTCTCTATTAGCGTCCTTCATGTGTTCCTCATCATAAATAATGTTTTTTGTGCCATATAAAATCCCTGTAGGGGATAGATTTGTTCTGATCCAGCTCTTAATAATTATTGTCATAGTCATCATCAGCAGGGACAGAAAACTAATTACCATTTAATTTGGCTGGTGTCACAGTCAATCATTTCATCTCTGAGGACGGAAAAAACACCAGCAGCCCTAAAGGATGGAACCTCTTCGGCGACATCCTATCTGACAGAAGTTACCTGTGTTCGGCATTCAAGATTAACAACGCTCATCGGCCGCCGACGCAAACGACCTGCAACGGAAATCAACTCATTTGTAAACAGCGTCAAACATGAAGGTGAAAATGAGAAAAAAAGCAAGCCAGCGCCTTTTCCCAGGTGAAGCCATCACACACCTCCCCGCGCGCCCGTCCAACTAAAAGAAGCCTGGCGTTCCCCTCAAATGAATCCTCGCCTCCTAATCTGCGTGAATCACGGACCTGCGTAACTGCACCTGCTTTTAATCTACTGCTCTCCTGCTCCAGGCTATTGTCATGGATGTGGGATTATCTTGTAAGTGCGGTGATATATTCGGCTTGCGCTGATGACCGAGCCGCCGGATTTATCATCCCCTAAATAAACATGTAGAGGAGGCAGCCTGCAGATGAAGCCCTAAAATCTTCATCCTCCCCGGTGAATAGAGGCTGCAGCTAAAGGCAACTTGATGATGGCCCAGCTTTTCAAAAGGAAAGAAAATGAAGTTGGGCCTGCCCTAAAGATCTGCTCTTCCTCCCTCTGTCCCTCTTTTTTTCTCTTTCCACATTTTATTAGAGATTCCTGACGACAGGAACAAGGATGGAAGCTGACAGTCAAAATGTGTCTACTTTTAGACCTTCCCGTATAATAAATGTGGGAGAAGTACTGGGTGTGGGAGAATAATGCAGGACCACCTGCTACTGAACCCCCCTGCTACTGAAAGTCATTTGTCAGCGAGAGTGCCACTCGTTTTCACCTCTTGAAAGGAGGACCCCCCCCCTGGCGTCGAAAAAAAACAAATGAAGGGATGAATAAATGAAAGAGTGAATTAGCTGCAAACGGGGGCAGAGTTAAAAGCACCCGCCCGCTTGACCTCCGACCCCCAGGCCCATCATTAGGAGCCGTGCAGACGAGCGCAGACTAGGCTCCCCACCCCCCTCCTCCCCCTCCTCCTCCTCCTCCTCCCAACATACAAAGCTCCTGAGAGAGGCTCGGGCAGGGGTCAGTGAGAGGTCAAGCCACGGAGAGCAGGTGAGGGCGGGCCACTGGTCATGTGACGGCCCTGCAGAGGGAGGCCATGAGAGCTGATTAGTGGCGTGGCTGTCCTGGGGCGAGTGACCTCTCACAGCCACACAGGAGCGCCGCCCCATCACTCTCTGCACCGCACGCAAGTCTGAGGATCAAAAGACATCGCCTCCATCAAACTCAAAATTATTCAAAGGGGATCTTCTCTCCACGGACCGCCAATCTCGGCAGGTCCTGGCATCCTATTTTCTCTCTCGCTGGATGACATTACAAAGGCTGATCAAGACAAAAAAAACTGCCTGTTTTAAATGCAACTTTTAAAAACCTTATAAATTATAACACAATGAAATAACACCTAGGATGCCAACTCCAAAGAACGGAGGAGATTAAAATAATAAGGATAATAAGATGGGAATAACGCCGAGCTGGAGCCAGAACTGATCACATGTGAAGGGCTCTGAGGGTCTCTGATGTACCCCTCTCTCAACAGAATCATTTCAAATTGTCATCTAATCTAATCTAATCTAATCTAATGGTGAACATTGCCTACTTCTTGTACGTCTTTCAGGAAAAAAACATCCCTCACAAGAAAGGCAGGGAATGTTTTGTCATGTTACTTGTATTGTTAATGTGTTTGTTTTGGCAAAGAGTACTTTGCCTGCATATGCACACACACACAAAACAAATAAATTGTATTTAATGGAACTGTTTGCAGGGATACTATATCCACCTGTAATCTATATTAAACCCAAACAGGAGATTCAGACAATGCCCTGTCATCGCTCTGCTGATCAGATTGAGGGCCGGGGTCATGACTGGTGACCTGGGAAGTGACCGCACGCTTCCTCCCTCCCTCCCTCCCGCGCTCGCTCTGTATCAGGAGGACAGACCAGGCACACAGCGGCAGTGACACTCCACTGCCCTACATGCAGGGTCACCCAAGAACCACACACAGAGCAAGAAACACAACAAGAAGGAGTACAGGTACACACACAACACAACACACACACACACACACACAAACACACAAAACACACACACACACACACACAAAACACACACACACAAAACACACACACACAGAGCAAGAAACACAACAAGAATGAGTACAGGTACACACACAACACAACACAACACACACACACACACACACACACACACAAAACACACACACACAGAGCAAGAAACACAACAAGAATGAGTACAGGTACACACACAACACACACACACACACACACACACACACACACACAAAACACACACACACACACACACACAGCAGAGAGAAATAGGCTGGATGATTTCTATATTCAGACACACACAAACCCACTCACACACACAAACACACACACACACACACAGAAGAGAAGGGTCACTGCAGCTGGGCAGAAAAAGAGCAGTCGCCTCCACACCCCCCAAGGGCACCAGCAAATGCCCATGGTCAGCGATTTGGACGTGTCACTTCCTGTGTGCATCGGTGGCCCTTCACTGGGCATCAGGGCGCCCCTCTGACGTGGCCTGTCAACATGACACAGGACGTTAAGGCACGCTGCCTCGCGGCCACTCTTCCAAACTAATCTGTCTCCAAACTCACCGTAGGGCCCCTGAAAGGTCCCGTGCAGTGTGCGTGCACACACACACCACACACACACCACACACACACACACACACACACACACACACACACACACACACACACAGAAACAATCAGCACAACAGACAGGCTCTCTCTGGTTCTGCTCTTCCTCTTCCTCTTCCTCCCTTTGCACCTTTCCATTTTGCTCACATTCACTCATTTATTATTTTACTTCCTCTCTGCGTCACGGTCACTGTTTTTCTTTCCCCTCTTTTTCTTGTTCTCTCACTTTCTCTGCTTTCGTTCGTTCCACTTTTCTTTTCTTCTTGATGCATCTCTTTCACCTCTCTTGCTTTCCTGCATTCTACTCTCCTTTTTTCTTCTCCAGGAGCTTATTTCACCTGAGCGCACACAGCACATGCTGTTATCCCGTACGAGTAGCCAATAGATGTCTCATTATTTCTCTTTTTCTCCCTCGTTCTATTTCTCTGGAAGTCTCAATTCCTTCATTACAGACTTTCAAAATCCAAACACAACATTCAGGATGTAGTTTATCTGTTTTCAGCCTAAAACCAAACCATTGTCAGTGAAGTGGGGGACCCAAGGCAAACGGAGGAGACACAGAGGACCTCTCTCTCTCTCTCTCTCTCTCTCTCTCTCTCTCTCTCTCTCTCTCTCTCTCTCTCTCTCTCTCTCTCTCTCTCCCAGGATACACCCGCACTGTCCCACTGCCTGATGCTCCACAGGGGCTCTCACTAGAGGGGCACCATGCTTATGTCAGTCCAGCTATCTAAACACGGGACGACTGGGATGGATTACGATGCCCCCCGAAATAGCCCTGTTCTAACACAAGTCTGATCAGGAAGCTGATACACTAATGGGACATTTAGAGGCATTTAGGGACCCGCACAGGCAGCGGCCAGTCCCTTTGGTGCCCGTCTACGTCTGACTGTTCATCTGTCTCGCTGTCTGGTCTGTCTACCTGTCGAGCCGTCGGCCCGAATGACTCCTGACTCATTTCCCTGTCTGTCTGCCCGTCACTCAGCATGTCTCTCTCCCGCCCCCCTCAGCCCAGTGCCCCCTCCTTCCCCCTCACCCCATGCTCATCCACCGGCCTCATGGCGGTGGTGATCGGAGCAGGTGAGCGCTCCTTACCCAGGATTCATCAGCTCACACCCTCACCATCACCTCCACCCCCTGCCAACCCCTCCGCCTTCCTCACAGAGTCCTGGGCGGCTCACTTTCATCTTCAGAAGTGACAATCAGAATTTTTCCTCTCTGCAGGTGCCCTCTTTGCAAAAAAAAACTACAAATGTCCTAACAAGGTGTCTGATCCAAATGTCCTCACAAGGTGTTGATGGAAATTGATATTGCCATTAATTTATAGACTTACATTGTATTGCAAGCATGTTCTCCTGTGTGTGTGTGTGTGTGTGTGTGTGTGTGTGTGTGTGCCATGTGCATTGATAATCTTGGTACACCTTTGTTTAAAGCCCCTAGCAGACATCCCCCCCCCCTGCCCCAGGTGGAGGAATACACATCAATTGTCCACCATTTTGGCTTTGTGTGCGTGTTCCGGAACCTTCCGTAAGAAGGTCACCTCCCCTTCCCAACCTTGACCTGTAAGAAACATCCCCAATGTTGACCCTTGACCCCACTGTAAACTCCCATGATTGACTTGTATATATACTGTAACGCTCTTTAGTCTTTGCCTGCCTCTACTCGATGTTGGAATTGACTCCCTGCAGGAGCACCTTGAAATACACCTCCAGAAATATTCTGTTCGCCTCGTGGTCTTTTGTCTAGAAGAGTGTCGGCCTGAGATTCTCCATCAGTGTCTGATCCAAATGTCCTCACAAGGTGTCTGATCCAAATGTCCTCACAAGGTGTCTGATCCAAATGTCCTCACAAGGTGTTTGATCCAAATGTCCTCACAAGGTGTTTGATCCAAATGTCCTCACAAGGTGTCTGGTCCAAATGTCCTCACAAGGTGTCTGATCCAAATGTCCTCACAAGGTGTCTGATCCAAATGTCCTAACAAGGTGTCTGATCCAAATGTCCTCACAAGGTGTCTGATCCAAATGTCCTCACAAGGTGTCTGATCCAAATGTCCTCACAAGGTGTCTGATCCAAATGTCCTCACAAGGTGTCTGATCCAAATGTCCTCACAAGGTGTCTGATCCAAGGTATTTGGATGCAGCCTCATCCACTTGGATTTCTCCTCAAAAAAAAGAGGAGCTTTTTTTTTTTTTTCCACCACAGCTAATGAAGCATCAGCCAGTTATGTCAGAGTTTGAATTGCTCATTTGCCTTCTTCTAATTCTGTGTGTGTGTGCATGAATGTGTACGAGCATTAATCGAGAATCAAGAATGGGAAACGTAGACCATATTAAAATCAGTCTCTGGTGATTTGGATTCCTTAAATGACAAGAGGAGACACAAGACCCATCGCCTTGAAGACTGTGGTTTTAAAATCCCCCCCCCCCCCCATACAAATGTCTTTTACTCACGCAAAAGGCTTGCATTTGACCCACACTAATGTGGTCCTCCCTGTAGTACAAGGTTGTGTTTGAGGGGGTGCTTTTCTTCCCTCCTCCATCGTTCTTCCACAATCCTCACTGGAGTTGCGTCTCATCCTAATTGGTTCCAAAGCTCACCCTAACAGCACAACACATCTTCAGCGAGACGCCGGCCATGTTAATTTCCCTTCCCACAGCCTAAATGCGGTTTCATAAAACAACGGCAACATGCTAACACGAGGCCTGGGTGAGCAATTAGTGTGATTACAAAGCAGCTCATTAGCATGGGGGATCAGGCCCGGGCATGGAAATGGAGGCGCGGCCGGCGAGATATTCAGCTCCGCGGTGCGGCGGCGGTGGTGGCGGAGGAGGAGCGGCGGGGGCCTTGATCGAGAGTCCAGCTCCCCGGAGACGCCATTACACAGCCCTCAAGAGGGGCTGGAGTCAAAGATAAGCAGAATTTTACAGGCAATCAGGAAAACTAACGGACGCACAGCCCCCCCTCTCCACACACACACACACACACACACACACACACACACACACACACAGACACACACACACACACACACACACACACAGACACACACACACACACACACACACACACACACACACACAGTTTAACCTGCTGTTATGGTGGCATCTCCCTTCAGGAGCTTTGCGTTATAGACAGACAGTAATAGAAAGCAGCATTCACAAGCACTCAAGCAAAAAAAGACAACAAATGGATTAACAATCTGGTGTATTGGTATAAGTATGTGTGTGTACAACCTAGATGGAGAATAAAGTGTGATAAACATTTTGTTTTGAACACAGCTATCCTCGTCCTCTAACTGGTTAGCTGGTTAGCGCACCGACTCCATGCCTAACTAGGAGCAGAACAGCATGAGATCCTCAACACCCACAGAAACAGAAACATCATCTGCACACCCATTCCACATCATAGACCCCTTTCAATCCTTGCCGTACACATGAGCTGTATGTCTGATGGGTCCCCTGTAGTATTTGACGGAGGAGAGGACTGGATGGATGAAGCCCCACAGAAGAGCCCCCCTCTCCCCCTCTCCCCCCCTCTCCCCCTCTCCCCCTCCAGTGGCCACCCGTACCCCAGACCTGCTGGAGCTTTATCTCCGCTAGTGCACATCTGCCCAGGGTTACAGCCACCTCGCCCCACACAGTAAACACACCCAATCACCCCATAAAGGCCCACGCGCCTGGCATAAATGTTTATCCTTCTTGTCAGCTCTAACCTCTGGTAATGAGACCCTGCACATCTGCACCACATGGCCACAGAAAAGACACGGGGAGAGTAACCATACAGACACCAGGCCAGGTGCTGTAGTACCGGCACACACACACACACTGACACACTCACACACACAGTCTCTCTCTGTCACACACACAAACACAAACAAACACACACAGTCTATCTCTCTCACACACACACAAGCACACACTGACACACTCGCACACACAGTCTCTCTCTCTCTCACACACACACATGCACTGACACACTCACACACAGTCTCTCTCTGTCACACACACAAACACACACACACAGTCACTCTCTCTCACACACACACACACACACGCACTGACACACTCACACACACAGTCTCTCTCTCTCTCTCCCACACACACACACACACACACACACACACACACACACACAAACAGTCTCTCTCTCTCACACACACACACACACACACACACACACAGTCCCTCACACACACGCACACACACACACACACACACACACGCACAGTATCTCTATCTCACTCACACAATCACACACACAGTCTCACACACACACACACTTGAAATCAAAAAAGCAATCAAGTGATTAGCATTGGTGACATATTCAACATGACGCGCTCAGCTAATCGTGATTTAATAGATGCTATCTCTAGGCTACGTGCTAGCTACACTCATCCAGTGTAGAACAGCAGGATGTCGCCAAAGGATATGTGTTTCCATATTTGTGCTTACTGGTAGTGATGATTCATTCATCCACTCTGTGTTCTGGTAAAAGGTGCCGTTATCTAAGACCTCACACGCTTCCCCCTCTGGGTCTCTGGGTCTCTGGGCAGCACACAGTGGAGCGGGGCACAGCCTCATTGGGCTTACTAAGCTTACGGATGTGGCCCCGGTGTCAGGCGTGACCCTCCTCCTCCTCCTCCTCCAGCTCCTAGCGTGACCTCTCACCCCTGCAGCCACGTCCCCCCTGACCACTGCAAAAGAGGGATCAGGAGGTGGACGGAGGAGGACGGATGCGGGGAAGCGGAGAACGGCTTCTGAAGGACAACTGGGCATGTCAACTTTAACCCCCCGCCCACACACACAAACACACACACAAACACACACACACACACACACACACACTCACACCTGATTCAGCAAGCAGGTGTTTTCTTCCCCCACTTCAATACACACACCAGAATCAGCACGCCAAAGTTTGCCCAATCCCATCACTCTCTTTCTCACTCTCTCTCTCACACACACACACACACACACACACACACACACACACACACACACACACACACACACACACACACACACACACACACACACACACACACACACACACACACACACACACACACACCCCTGATTCAGCTGATTGAGGTCCTACGGAGCATTTGACCAGTGGTGTGAGCTGGACTGGAATGAAATCATGCAGGAAGAAGGAGTTCATGCCCATGCCAGGCCTATTAAAGCCTTTTTTTATGCATCAGTGGCGTGATAAAACGTCCCTGAATCTAATTAATGCTCTCGACACATAAATACAGAGGCTAGCTCTGCCAGGCACAGTCGGTTCCCCTGTAAGGTC
>NC_045154.1:3233430-3238430 GCF_900700415.2 Clupea harengus
TGTGTGTGTGTGTGTGTGTGTGATTCATACTCACACACTCGCACAGTGTTTAATCAAAACAACCTCCGTATCGTGCCGCCGCTGCCACCTTGCTATGCGCTGTCTGCTCTCCGATGGCGGGAGTTTTTTTGTGTGTGTGTGTAATTGTACCGGCCTTGTAAATCGAACAATTGCTTCCAATTGTGCCATTGGCGACATGCATAATGTATCGCTCCTGTAATTTAGCATAACAATGGTCCGGCAGAGGATCTCATTGTTGTGGGACAATCGGGATGCGTGCGGCGCTTCTGTCGACAGATCTCCGCTCCGCGCGCCATTATAATCCAGCGCCCGTCACCAAATAGGAAAATATAAGGAGTGCGTCTCCGCAGTTCATTAATTTCACACGCTGCTCGCAGTCACAGGCGCCAGACGTAGATGTGGTGTCTCAGGCTGATGCTGTGTTATTGGGGGGGGGATGAAGGCAGTCTCTAGCCAGCGCTTGGGCCAGGAAGTGGGGACAATGACGTCAGGTAGAGTTTGAGGAGGTACACAGTGGTGGTCATAAATAAAGCAAGTTTTACGTAACAAAGTGTGCATGTGTGTCTACGGTGTGTGTGTGTGTGTGTGTGTGTGTGTGTGTGTTTGTGTTTAGAGCACAGTGTATGATGCTATGCATGGATATGTCAGGCTGTCTTGCGCTCTGCTTGGTGTCAGCGTTGTGATAATGAGTTCATTTGGAGAGACACCCCCCGGGCCTCTCTAATGAGTCTGTGTGTGATGTGAGATTGCACACAGGTGTGTGTGTGTGTGTGTGTGAGTGTGTGTGTTTGTTTGTATACATGCCTCTGTGTGTGTGTGTGTGTGTGTGTGTGTGCATATTTGCATAAGCATCTGTGTGTGTGGGCGCCCGTTATTGAGAGTGTGAGGGAATCTTCCCTGATGGTGGCCGGGGCCTCTCAGCGTGGTGGGTCTGTGGAGACCAATTAGGCGAGCGGCTGCTGTCTGTGGCCTTATTAAAGTGCTGGGCCGCCGTGACAGAGCTGCCAGACACCCCAGCGCCTCTCCATAATCATCTCATCAGCCGCCGCTCACACCCCTGTCCCGCTGTCCCTGTCCCCGTCCCTGTCCACCCCGATGTCCCCCGTCCTCCTCAGCACACCGTCCCACGCTGTCACCGCAGGCTCTCAGCTGCCGCTGCACACGGCCCCTTCACATTGGAGTGTGGTGTTCAGCAGGGCACCGTTGTGTTCAGAGCTTCACATTAGAGTGTGGTGTTCAGAGTGTGGTGTTCAGAGTGTGGTGTTCAGAGTGTGGTGTTCAGAGTGTGGTGTTCAGAGTGTGGTGTTCAGAGTGTGGTGTTCAGCAGGGCACCGTTGTGTTCAGAACTTCACATTGGAGTGTGGTGTTCAGCAGGGCACCGTTGTGTTCAGAGTGTGGTGTTCAGAGTGTGGTGTTCAGAGTGTGGTGTTCAGAGTGTGGTGTTCAGCAGGGCACCGTTGTGTTCAGAACTTCACATTGGAGTGTGGTGTTCAGCAGGGCACCGTTGTGTTCAGAGTGTGGTGTTCAGAGTGTGGTGTTCAGAGTGTGGTGTTCAGCAGGGCACCGTTGTGTTCAGAGCTGCAGCTCCACGTTTGTTCAGTGGCCCATCACGACAGTGAGCATTTTCAGCATCACACACAGCCCAACATTTGCTTTACACACAGTTCCTTCCTTACTCACCTTAACACGTAATCCAGTCCACACTACAGTGTGCAGACTACACTGGATCCAGCCCAACACTTCACTGTGCAGGTTAGACTACAGCTGACCCAAGGTTTAACTGTGCAGGTTAGACTACAGCTAACCCAAGGCTTAACTGTGCAGGTTAGACTAACCCAAGGCTTTACTGTGCAGGTTAGACTAACCCAAGGCTTAACTGTGCAGGTTAGACTAACCCAAGGCTTAACTGTGCAGGTTAGACTAACCCAAGGCTTAACTGTGCAGGTTAGACCACAGCTGACCCAAGGTTTAACTGTGCAGGTTAGACCACAGCTAACCCAAGGCTTTACTGTGCAGGTTAGACCACAGCTGACCCAAGGTTTAACTGTGCAGGTTAGACTACAGCTAACCCAAGGCTTAACTGTGCAGGTTAGACTAACCCAAGGCTTAACTGTGCAGGTTAGACTACAGCTGACCCAAGGCTTAACTGTGCAGGTTAGACTAACCCAAGGCTTAACTGTGCAGGTTAGACTAACCCAAGGCTTAACTGTGCAGGTTAGACCACAGCTGACCCAAGGCTTTACTGTGCAGGTTAGACTAACCCAAGGCTTAACTGTGCAGGTTAGACCACAGCTAACCCAAGGCTTAACTGTGCAGGTTAGACTAACCCAAGGCTTAACTGTGCAGGTTAGACTAACCCAAGGCTTAACTGTGCAGGTTAGACTAACCCAAGGCTTTACTGTGCAGGTTAGACTACAGACAGCCTCACAGTCAGTCTACCCTAGGGGAAGTCTTCACTGTACCTCACCAACCCAGTGCTTCAGTGTTCAGTTCAGAGGACAGGCATCTCAACACTGCATTCATTCTGTCCATTAACAGTGGTGATTGTACTGGACCTTTTCTCCACTGGTGTCACCGGTGGCTCTTTGTTGGGCTGAAAGGCCCCTGGCTGCCGGTGGCCCCGGCTGGGCCGGCCGGCTCTAACCCTCCCTGCCTCCCTGGTTCTGTGGGCACTCCATTCATGTCTGGTTCAATCAAGGCCGGGCAGAAAGCCCTTGTCATTCTGGCTTCTGTGCTCTGGCTGAATGGAAGACATTGAAAGAGAAGGGGAGAGTGAGCTTTTGAAGAGGGGCCAGGTGTGTGTTCAGGAGGAGCTGGGGGCATGGAGTGTGTGTGTGTGTGTTGTGTGTGTGTGTCTGTGCATATGTTCCTGTGTGTACGTTGTGTGTGTCTGTGTGTGTGTGTGTGTGTGTGTGTGTGTGTGTGTGTGTGTGTGTATGGGGGTAAGGGGGAGGGCTGATTCCTCGTTGACCTCTGCTCCCCTCCCCAGCGATCAACCCCCACCCCTCCCTCCCTCCACCCAATCAGGAGGCTCTTTGTGCAGCTGGGCGGCAGTCATCACCTGCAGCTGAAATTAATAAGCAGGGTTAAATAGCAGCCATTTCCCTCCTTCAAAGGGCTCTGAGCGCCGAGCGAACGCCTAATAAACCCACACCCACTCATGTATAATTCAACTCCCATTTGGAGGAGTGCAGCACCCACTCTGCCACTCGAAAAGAGGAAGAAAGAAGGGAAAAAAGAAAAGAAAGAAAGTCTAAGCCGATTTTCAAATTCAGAAAAGCCCTTTTAAATCTAATCCCTGTGCAAGATTTCGCCCCGTTTTTTACTGCCACTTTTAATGAATAGATGTCCAATAAGAGCTTTTATTGTCTTAGCATATGTTGCTTTTATTAGGTGAAAATAATTACGTTCCCTGGATCACCTCGGAAGTCCTCTCTGAAGATAAAAATGAGATAGTTTCACAGTGGCTGCACAAGTCCTTCTGAGGCACTCGTTTTCCCCTTGGGTGCTTCATGTCCTAACCCCCTCCTCCTCTCCTCCTCTCCTCCTCCTCTCCTCCTCCTCTCCTCTCCTCCTCCTCTCCTCCTCTCCTCCCCTCCTCCTCTCCTCCTCCTCTCCTCCCCTCCTCCTCCTCTCCTCTCCTCCTCCTCTCCTCTCAGTCCTGTCTGTCCCCCTCCCCACTCTCTTGCCTGCATCCTCCATCACCCCCCTCACTGCCTGCCTCACCATTTTTCCATACACACATGCACACATACTTACATACACACATGCACACACACACATGCACACATACTTACATACACACATGCACACACACACATGCACACATACTTACATACACACATGCACACACACATGCACACATACTTACATACACACATGCACACACACATGCACACATACTTACATGCACACACACACATGCACACATACTTACATACACACATGCACACACAGACATGCACACATACATACATACATACACACACACACACACACACACACACACATTACATACATGATTGTCCCCTCCCTCGGTTTTTATCTCACATTGAAATGTGACAGGAGGCTCTTGACAACTGATACACACTCGATCATATCAGTGTGTGTGTGTGTGTGTGTGAACATGTGTGTGTGTGTTAGGGGTGTGAATCTCTCATGAAAAAGACGATCCGATTCGTATCTCGATACATGGGCACGATACGATACAAGAAAAGATGCATGTTGTAAAAAACGATTCAGTGCAATTCGATGCGATGCGATTCAATGCGATTTGATGCAGTTCAATAATTGAAAACACTGCGTTGTGAGGAAACAATGGACCTCATTCTCGAACATTTTCTTAAGTGTCTTCTTAAATATTTTCTTACCAACTTCGAATCTCCGCCGGATTCATTAACGCCTGGAAATGTGTTCTTAAACCGCCAAAGTTTTCTTAGCTGTGCACTGATTCTTTAATTGAACGAGCTTTCTCATGCAACTGAACTTGCATACAGAAACGCCCCGCCAGCTCCTTATAAGGGCATGCTATTGCAATGTGTGCACACTCGACAGGCAATGCGAAAGCAACTTCAGACTGATCAAAATCATGTCAAAGCGAGCACCGGTAAACCCAGACCTAATTTCACCGGTGCAGAGGTGGAGGTACTGTTGCAGAATGTAGATGTGTCCATTCTATTCCACTATGGCTATATCCACGCAATTGAGTTTAGTGCTTATTTATTTATTCACTGCCATTTGCAGTGTTCGTATAGTGCTTTTATTTATGTTAGGACATCACGATGGCTCGGTCTCGGAATCATGACTATAAATGTTAAACATAATTGTTAATGATACAAATATTCTCCTATTTATTATTATTATAATTATTTAAATCCGAGGATGTCTGTAGAATCATGCAATCAACAACAATTTATCTTCCTTGGCTGAAGTAGCTAGCATAGCATTGGCCATTGAAATGAATAGTGTAGCTAGCATTG
>NC_045154.1:3243430-3253430 GCF_900700415.2 Clupea harengus
ACTTGTCTTGTTACAATGATTATTTATTAAATTTAAAATATCTTTAGCACAGATTAAAAATCAGACACTTCCAACTATTATGATCATCATGGATTGAAAATAAACATTCCTTTAAAAAAAAAAAAAAAACAATAACAACAGTCTTTTCCACCTTCAAGTCCAACCTTGAGCAAAGGACGCCTTACTTCTTCTATCATAAATATCTACATTTCAATGCATAGGGCTGAGGCAAATCTGACTGTCATGTATTTTTCTTTCGCAGTGTGAGTTGGACACCTGCCATCCTATGGCTGTTTTTCAGTCTTTAGATGCCCTATCCCATAATAATAAACACTGGCAAATTAACTTGAGTGCTCATGTGTAAATAATAGTGGTAAGTGCTTCGTATAAAATAAAATTACACTCTGCCTCTCCTCACTCACGTGTTTGATTTGGCAGTTGGAGAGTAATTGCAAAATATATTGCCACTATTGTTTTCAGCCATAGAGGTGGATTGAATCTTTGCCTTGACCTACAGTAGGACTGATACAGATCACTGCAATAAACTGTTCCACAGGATTTCACTTTTGACCAGAGCCTGACCCTTACAACACAGCTAAACGTCTTCTCGTCCTTTTCCCCTCTCTTCTTCTCCTCCTCTCCTCCTCTCTTCCTCTCCTCCTCTCCTCCTCTCTAGCCTGTCGTTCACTCAAGCCCTGTGAGTCTCTGAGAGTCTCTGAGAGAATGTGTGTGTGCGTGAGTTTGAGCGTGTTTGCCTCAACCCTAACTGTTAACACAGACGTTCAGACAGGTCTCCACCGACATGAGCGAGAGTACGCTGAGAATGGCGGGCCAAAAGGAAAAAGTCACAGACAGCGGTGGAGCGACAATGAAAGAAAGAACTGCAGGATGTTTTTTTTTTGTTTTGTTTTTTTACTTTTTCTTCAACAAAGCCATCTCTGTTTCACTTCTGAGTTCACAAGTCTGTGTTCGTTTCACCCCTCTTTTTCCAAAATCACATCTTTTCATTTTTTTTTTTTTTAATTTTTTTTTTTTTTAAGTACATGCCATATGAGACTGGGATTATAAAAGTACCTGAAAGAATTTGCTAGAATATCAGCATGCATAGCTGTTTGATATTTACACAGTTATGTACAGAAATGGGCGGTTTACAGACTATTACAGCTTTAGAGATATTTACATCTGGAGGGATCATAGGGTGGGAAGGGCAGGGCAGGGGAGGAGAGGGCAGGGGTCATGGGGTCATATAGACATGTGAGAAACTCATCGCATGCATATGAACAGAATGGACAGAACACACATTCTACAGAAAACTAGAAGAGAACCGTTAGATCCATAATAACATGACTGCTACCCGAGGGCTAAAGTATAGCGTAACGCCACTGAGCTACTGCACGTCAACTACACCATGAGCACAGGATGTTTGGGATACGTTTAAAATCACCATGGTAACATTTAATCAACCGCACTAGTAAAAGCAACAGCAAGAACTACAGAACACTAGGACCCAGGGGAGGAGTTTTTGCTGGTGAATGACATTGTTCTGTTCATCCCAACCACCAGACCTTTGGCTAACTGACAAACGGCTGCCTTTGGCTGACTGACACACGGCTGTCTTTGAGACAAGCGCTCCTGTAACCTTCGTGAGTGGCAGACGTCACCAAACCCTACATGTACATATGGAACACCCACTTCCTATGGTAAGCTCTGTCTCCTGCGGGTGGCCAGTCATGGCAGGCTTTACAAACAATGAGCCAAGAGCACACAGCTGACACAGAGAAAGTTCTGGAAGTTGAACACAAGCGCTGTACACTCAGTTAACAATTTGGACTCCAGTATGTCTCACAGCCCTCGTACCTTTACAAGCAAGAAAAATAATAACTGACCTTTTATTTGGGTTTTATTGCGAATCAGGATCGTTTTGGACTTGATTATTGTTTAGCTTAATGGCACACAGAAATAGGAAGACATTAATTTATTAGCAGGCCATTAAGGTCTGAGAGTTATTATTGCAGATTATTAAAGCATCTTCACATCTGGGTTTAGAGGAGGCTGTAGCATTGGTCTGCTCTAGGTTAGCTCTTATCTTGAGTTCTAGGAAGGTGTGTGTGTGTGTTTGTGTGGATGTGTGTACTGCTGAGGATGTGTGTGTGGGTGTGTATGGGTTCATCCAGTGATCCTTTGGCTTTTCACATAATCGGTATTGCTGTTGAATTGCCTATATATTTGTATTTAGAGCAAAGTAAACAAGACTCCATGAAATCAAACAGGACTGATAACCATCTTCTAAAAGAAACCTGCAACCTCTTTTGCACTTGTGCGTGACCTACCCCCCCTCTCTCCTTCCCCTTCTAACGGGAATCAAATGGCTCATCTGTGCCAGGACCTCAGACAGTAGTTCTACACATTACACATGGCAACCTCCACAAGCTGTACACAAATCTTTTGGTTGACAATATTTAAAAAAAAATAAAAATAAATCACAACCAGAGTAGCAATAATTATACACAAAACCCCAACATCTCCACAGACACTAGCTTTTAAGACTTTTTTGTTTGTTTTTTGTTACCACACACAAGAATAAAACTGTGTACACATATTTGTTGCTGTGACTTCTTTTGCTTTTTACAGATTTGTACAAAGAGCACTCCTCCCCCCCCCCCCTCCCCCCCCCACTCTCGCTCTCTCTCTCTCTCTCCCCGTGCCTCAAGAGCAAGGCATGCTGGGGTGGGTCGGGTGATGGATGGCGGTAGCGGGCGGCTCAGCATGTTAATGCCTTATCTCGCCAAGCTTATCGCACTGAAGAGGTCAGCGGGGTCAAGTGGTGTAGGCTTGAGCTAAATAGCAATAAGATACGACTGCACTCTGGGAGGTGCACACTGGCCTGCTGTCATGGCAGCAGAGACACAGGCCCTCAGCACAGCACAGGAGAGGTGTGGAGACACAGGGAAACAGGACAGGAGAGGTGGCTGTCAGCCTGCTTGCGATGCTTAATGAAGACGTCTCGCAGTTCAGGGTGTGTGTGACTGTGCATGGCTGTTGTTTGTGTGTGTGTCTCGTGTATGTGGGTTAGGAGTTGATGAGGAGCTGTTTTGTGCACGTTTGAGGTGCTGGATGAGTAGTCATTGTTGTCGTGTTTGTGGCGGTGATTAGAACAGGATTTTTGCGTAGCAGCGGCGGGATTGGCGAGCTTGTCTGCCTTCGCCGCCTCTGTCTGCAGCCGGCGGCGATTACACTAATAAAGTCCTGTAAGCCAACAGGCAAAGCCGGGGCCAGCCTTTTCAGCCGGCGCTCGCGTCCATGAGCCGGGTGCTACGGCACAGCTTAAGTGCATTTCTCTGAGCCTCCAAATCTGCTGCTGGAGGTGGACGAGCTGAGCTCTTGCACCAAAAGCACCTAGAAGGAGAGCGAGCCGGGTGGTGGAGAGGGTGGGGTGGGGGGGGGGGGGGGGGTGTAGAGGATGGGGTTGTGTGGGGTGAGGGGGGGGGGTGTAGAGGATGGGGTTGTGGGGTGAGGGGGTGGGGGGGTGGGTGGGCACGAGGCGGTGTGGATGGTTGCAGCAGCCGCTCCGAGGTGAAATGACTGCGCGCGCCCGTTAGCTGTGGATAATCTAGAGCCCCCCCCCCCCCCCCCCCCCGCCACGGCGTCGTTAGCCTAGCCACACACTTCCTGCCTCAATGGAGGAGACGTCTCCAGGCTGAGGCATGAGCACCAGCATGATGCTACCGCTGCTAGTGCATCCTAATCAGGGGGACATGGGGGAGGTGATTTAAAGAGCACAGGGGAGAAGAGATGATGTGTGTGTGTGTGTGTGTGTGTGTTCGTTTGTTTGTGTGTGTGTGTGTGTGTTTGTGTGCGTGTGTGCGTGTGTGTGTTTGTTTGTTTGTTTGTGTGTGTGTGTGTGTTTGTGGTGGGGGGGAGATGGCGGTTGTACCGGTGATAGGGATCTATTATTACACAGGCTCATATCTAGACCCAAGCGTGAAGAATCACACGTAGCACTCACCACACAGAGGCAAGTTCAACGTGTCAGAAGATGCGACAGGAAGAAGAATGGGCCACTTTGGACAGTAGGTGTGGTGGAATGTGAAATGGGGAGAGTTATGAGGGCTGTTTAAACACAGAGGGGGACTGTTAATGAGAGAGAGGATGGAAAGAAAGAGAGAGGGAGAGAGAGGGAGGGAGAGAAAGACAGATGGATGTAGGCAGGCTAGAGGGACAAATGCAGTTTATTAACTCTCTCCAACCTCACCTTTCTCCAGTAGCTCTGATGAGGTTAATGAAAGCATGAAATGAATCTGGTCTCCCAATCTCCCCGCCCAACCTCTCTGTGGTGAGAGCTAACACTGCCAGTCTCCCCCGCGCCTCTGCTCAAGAGCCATTTGTCCTCCGACCACTGCGGCTCAGTCTCCTTCAGGCCCAGGATGCCTGTTTGTCAATAAAGCACAGTCCCCTGCTTTATATCACCGCCCAAACCCACGCTATAGGTAGCCCACACCTGCTTTGAACTTTTCTCTAAATGCTTCATTCATTCATTCGGGCGGCCGCTCTGGTAGCATGTGGCCTGAAATAGTGCTGTCAGTCTGGGGGTGAGGTGCCCTGCCTTAGAGGCAGAGAGCCCAGTGTGGAAGTGCAGCCTGTGTGTGTGTGTGTGTGTGTGTGTGTGTTTGTGTGTGTGTGTTTGGTGTGTGTGTGTGAGTGTGGAAGTGCAGCCTGTGTGTGTGTGTGTGTGTGTGTGTTTGGTGTGAGTGTGGAAGTGCAGCCTGTCAGGATGACTGAGGGGTGTCTGGGCTAATGTGTGTGAACTTAGCGCTGCCGTAGCAAGTAGCGCATTCCTGGACATCCCTGGCTTTTGATGTCATGTTTATTGAATTTATTGTCATGAACTACACTTTAAGGAGGAGGAGAGGAGGATGAGAGGAGGAGGAGGAGGAGGAGGAGGAGTGAGGGAAATGTGTTCACTGTAAAGATTTAGCAATGGAGGCGATGGAGTTGGCTTTATTCCCAATGGTTGTGTTTTCTCTGTGTGTGAGTGTGTGTGTGCACACGCGCGCATGTGTGTGTTCATCTGTGGTGCGGGCCAGCTTGTGCTGCAGCTGTTTTCTCGGCAGCTCAAATGAGGCGGAGGCTTTGTAGCCTGCACCCCCCCCCACCCGCTTCAGAAAGCCCTGCGTTGGGGCCGACCCTCCTCCTCCTCCCCCTCCCCCTCCATGGAGTGAGTGAGTGAGTGAGTGGGTAGGTGAGTGAGTGAGTGAGTGAGTGAGCGAGCGGGTGGGTAGGTGAGTGAGTGGGTGGGTGGGTAGGTGAGTGGGTGGGTGGGTGTTGGCAGGCTGACGGGCCTCTGCTTTTGCACGCCCGCTCACTCTCTCGCCCTCCGCGCGGCGTCTGAAGATAAAGAGCCGGCCTGTTTGCAGCCGCTTCCTACAGAACTCCGCTTCACCCCTAGACTCTCCTTGTGAAGTCGCCTGAGCCGCTTTCTCTGGCGAGCGGGGGGGACATGAAAGATGAGCCTCTGAGCGTTTGAGCGTCTGAGTGTACCACATGCCGTAATTCTCTATGACATCTCTCCTCCTCTCCCTCCCCCACCTCTCTCCTCTCCTCCTCTCTTCTCTTCTCTTCTCTCTCCATCTACCCATCTCCAAAACAGCCTGTTTGGCTCCTATTGGTGCCTCTATGTACGAGCCAATTACAGTCACACTGCACTGATGGTCGAGATGAAGTGTCTGTGTGTGTGTGTGTGTGTCTTTGTGTTTGTTTCTGTGACAACAGCTGTGTGTGTGTGTGTGTGTGTGTGTGTGTGTGTGTGTCTTTGTGTTTGTTTCTGTGACAACAGCTGTGTGTGTGTGTGTGTGTGTGTGTGTGTGTGTATATGTGTGTGTGTGTGTGTGTGTGTGTGTGTGTGTGAGAGAGAGAGAAAGGGGGGGAGAGAGAGAGGGTATACAGAGCGTAAGCTGAGGTGTTTCAGCAGATCAGCTTTAGACAGTTGGCCAGCCAACAGATTACGCACGTATCCATCCCAGGAGTCATTACGTGCTTGTTAAAGGTAAGACGTCACCCCCCCCCCCCCCCCACCAGTCCCATGCTTGGGCCAGCAGGCGTCAAATCACAAATCACATCAAACTCACATTTCACCAGGAAATCACTGGGAAATAACCTGCCAGGGCTTTCGCCAAGATAAATATAAGCTTACCATATGTGGCTTATGGTGCTGGCTAATCACTGTGTGTGTGTGTGTGTGTGTGTGTGCGTTTTTGTGTGTGTGTGTGTGCGTTTTTGTGTGTGTGTGTGTGTGTGTGCGTTTTTGTGTGTGTGTGTGTGTGTGTGCGTTTTTGTGTGTGTGTGTGTGTACACGTGTGTGTGCGTGTGTGGGTACATGCATCTCTGTGGGTTTGTGTGTGTGACCAAAGCGGTCCTCTCTGGCGTTGACAGGCAGCCTCCATTGACTCAGTGACGTGTGTAAATCCCTTTGACGTGAGATGAAGGGACAGCGTTTTGGCAGACGGCCCCCTCAGTTCTTTATGTGCCACCCTCAGCCGAAGAGCCAAACACACACGTGTGTGTGTGTGTGTGTGTGTGTGAGCCCGCTGGAAAAACACACACCGCTCACCAAACGAGCTTGCAACACATCCCACATCCCACACCACGCACCACGCGAAATCTCCAGTGATTAAACAAAAGCGCTCGGGTTGAGGAGGGGGAGGGAAATCATAATAAACAAATGTGGCTGTTTATATTTTGGGCATGTTGTATTAGTCTAAGTCTAATCCCAGAAACCCAGATTAATTACACAATGCTGCTGCAATTTACAAAAAAAAATTGAAAGAAAAAAAAAAAGAAAAGAAAAACATTTTGAATCATCTGGAGCTTGTGGGTCTCCTACCTGTCCACTGTTATTCTTGTCTTGGACAAACATTTGCCTAGATATCTATAGACAGCATGCCGTTTTTGATGAGTCTTAATCAGGGTTGTGGAGGTATAAATAGTCTTTGTACACACACACACACACACACACACGTCAGCTCCAGGATGCTCCTTATGCGTTAAGTGTCTGACGTGTACTGGAGTAGCATGGAGGACTCGCCGTCTTCATCCCCCACCCTCAGTACCTCCATCAGAATCCGTCTGTCTCCAGCAGAGATGACGGTCCGGAAGGTTCTAGGCATGGGTCCTTCCTCAGGTGTCCTTAAAGAGTCCACTCTGCTCCTCTGTGTCGGCTCGTTGGGGTCCGCAGGCTCTTTCTGTCATAACAGTTGGGAGCCGCTCACTCACGCTGCTGTTTCTTGTCCTTTTCTTTTGTCGTTTCCACAGCAACAGGGCGCGGCCACCACCGTCTACTGCGCCGTGGCTCCCGAGCTGGAGGGTCTGGGCGGCATGTACTTCAACAACTGCTACCGCTGCCACCCCTCGGCCGAGGCCCAGAACGACGCCTCCGCCCTCAGCCTGTGGGAGCTGAGCGAGAGGCTGGTGGCGGAGAGAGCCAGCGCCCCCCGCATCCTCTGAGCGCACCTCCACCTCCACCTCCACCTCCACATCCACCTCCACCTCCACCTCCACATCCACCCTCGGCCCAGTGTGGATCAGTGCGGGGCAGAGGGCAGACGGCAGCAGCAGCAGCAGCACCAGACCAGCGCACAACATGGGAAAACTACAAGGACTGTCTCAGAGGACGCTGCCTTAAGAGGAGACAAGGAGAGAGAGAGAGAGAGAGAGAGATAGGGGAAGGATTGAGAAGGAAAGACTGTATACTGCACTGAGCCGTACAGAAGAGCTGCCAAAAAGAATTGGGTGGAAGTCATTCACACTCATCCCAGATGCACAGAAAGTCATTTTAGAGTCCGTCCCAGAAAAAGAAAAACATTTGATTATCAGATGAGAAACCGGTCATCACTCAGGTGGAGGTGGGGGAGAGGAGGGTGGAGGTTAGAGTGTGGGGAGGGAGGGAGGGAGGGAGGGAGGGAGGGAGAGAGGGAGTGTTGGATCATCAGGTCTCTCTCCAGGAGGGCATGTACTGGTTGGGCCTGGCGTCTCATGTCTTCACGAGTTAGCTTTCTCTAAAGTGTCTTTGTCACCAGCAGATTGGCCTATGTCACTAGCATCCCTGCGGATTCTGCTACTGCTAGCACAAGCCTTATCTACATCGACGTGTCTGCATTTGATCTAAATAACTTGGATTAAATGGTGTGCTAATTGTATTAGGACAAATTAGAACGATAAGGGGGAAAAGGGGATGGTGGCAAGTATGGTTTTAGATCATTATATACATAAATGACAATGTCAAAGGGCTAAGAATGAGCCTGTATAGCTTGGCTAGACTGTACATCATTTAAACGCAGCAGTGGGCTAAGTACTAATATCTGGACATCATGTCATGACTGGCCACCCAGTGTCAGTCTAGAGAATAAGGGTTCTCTGTGATCTACTTTATAAAAGTGCTAATGCTGATGTTAATTACAGTGAAGCAGCTCGGCTGAAGATTCTTAGGGGCCAAAGGTGTCCATGACGACTGACATGATAGATATAGCATGAGGGGAGGGATCTTCCGGGTATTTTTTCTTCTTCTGAAAATTGATTTTTCTTTTTCTTTTTTGTAACTTTTTTTTTTCTGTTTCCATCAAACATGCTGAGAGAGTTTTCCCCCTGAAGAAATGCTTGACCAATTCGTTTGGAGTCTTTGTTGTTTTAGCTGTCGGCGTCATCCCACCGTTGGTACATTTAGTTGGAAGATAGCTGAGAAATCAGCTGAAGGAGAAGGAAGAGGAGGCTGACGCTGACCGTGAGGAAGGTGGGCAGCGTTGTTGTCGTTGTTGTTGTCGTTGTTGTTGTTGTAGTAGATGTTGTCGTTTTCTTCTCTCAATCTCTTCTTCTTCGGGGATTTCCTTTGGGAAGGTTGTGCTTTGGGGCAGCCTCGGAGGCTGGGGGTGAGAGATCAGCAGTCCAGTGTCATGTTTGTGTTTCTGGAAGGCAGAAGAAAAACAAAACAAATCCCATTAAAGTCAATTTCCCTCTCACACAACTCTCTGGTGTTTGATATGTGTCTCACTTAATCACTCAGTTCATCTTGAAAATAAATGCACACAAGGTTGAAAAACTACAGTCCCATTCAGAAATAAGATATGAACTGTCAGAGCAGACACACACACACACACACACACACACAGCTGAGCTGAGGCGTGAAGAAAGACTAGTCCTGTGTGCGCGCTAAACTGTGCTTTGACCGTGACCCGGAACAAGTCCATAAACAAACCCTCTGTCAGACACATTACTCGCTCCAGCAAAGTCATTGACACATGGATTAACCAATCATAAAGCAGAGCCGACCTGATTTTTCACGCTTGGCCAGCCAGGTGAATCGATAGCCCAGGGGCCCGGGCAAACACAGAGTCGACCCAGAGGATCCATTTCAGCTGTGGCAACACACAGGCAACACACAGGCAACGCACAGGCAACCTCCAGCACTTCTTACTGAAAGCCTTCTCTCTCTTTTGGAAAACTTGAGGAAATACATTCATCACTACGCAGCCAACTGCTTTAAACGCCATGCAATCTCTGACTGAGAACTAGTTTGCAGTTTACGTTTTTACACACAGTTGAGACTTAAAACGTCACACACATGGATATTCTTGTCCACAACATCGCCAGCTGAGATTGTCAAGGCAGTCTTGTGTCCCACACCACAGATAAGCTGAGAGTGGAGCTGGTGACAAACCCTCCCTAAACCCTCACTACAGCATAATCTCTCTTCCACGAAGCTACAGCACGTTCTGTGACGGTACAGCCATCCCACAGACGCCACCTGGCCCGTCTCACCACACCGCTCCACAGTGACGCCGTCTCAGAGGTGGTGCCCACCTGGGCTCCTGCCTCGTGCACTTTATCTTATCTTCCCTTGGCTCTCTGCCTGTCTGTCTCGTTCTCTGTGTCATATCACAGTGTACAGTTCTATACTGAACACACACACACACACACACACACACACACACACACACACACACACACACTA
>NC_045154.1:3263430-3268430 GCF_900700415.2 Clupea harengus
CAAGGCATTACACTGGATAAAACTCATTTTGAAAGAGAGTAATATAATTTAAAAAAAATAAGAATGTAGAGTTAATAGTAAATATAAAACTATATTATAATATTTGGGGTGTATCTAAGATCTTCTGGGGCGCATCTAAGATCTTCTGGGGCTTTGTTCCAGTTGCATGATGCAGCATACCAGCTAAATGCTGCTTCACCATGTTTGGTTTGGGCTCTGGGCTCTACTAGCTGACCTGAGTCCATGGGTCTAAGAGCCCTACTCCGTTTATATTCTTTAAACATATCAGGGATTTATTCTGGGCCTAAACCATTCAGTGATTTATAGACCAGTAGCAGCACATTCAAATCTATTCTGTAACTAACAGGAAGCCAGTGTAAAGATGTTAGAACTGGAGTGACGTGCTCTGTTCTCTTGGTCCTGTTCAATGGTCTTTTGGGGAAGACCAGTTAAGAGACCATTACAGTAAACCAGTAAGAGACCATTACAGTAGACCACCCTACTGGACCAGTTAAGAGACCATTACAGTAAACCAGTAAGAGACCATTACAGTAGACCAGTAAGAGACCATTACAGTAGACCACCCTACTAAACCAGTTAAGAGACCATTACAGTAAACCAGTAAGAGACCATTACAGTAAACCAGTTAAGAGACCATTACAGTAGTCCACCCTACTGGACCAGTTAAGAGACCATTACAGTAAACCAGTTAAGAGACCATTACAGTAGTCCACCCTACTGGACCAGTTAAGAGACCATTACAGTAAACCAGTTAAGAGACCATTACAGTAGACCACCCTACTGGACCAGTTAAGAGACCATTATTGTAAACCAGTTAAGAGACCATTACAGTAGACCACCCTACTGGACCAGTTAAGAGACCATTACTGTAAACCAGTTAAGAGACCATTACAGTAGTCCACCCTACTGGAAATAAAAGCATCTTTTTGGGCCACCGAACCCTTGATTCTGGCTATATGTTTAAGACAGTAGAGGGCTGTTTTGGTGATTGCTTTGATATGGCTGTTGAAAGTGAGATCTGAGTCTAATGGCAAGCCAGGATTTTGGCCTCTGTGTTTGGTGTTTAGAGCCCGAGAGTCATGGGGTACTAATGCCAATTCTGTTCACTTTGCTGCCAAATACAATAATCTCTGTTTCGTCCCTGAGTCTGTTGGGCTGCAGTCATCTGGTGCGAGAGAGCCAGATACATCTGTGTATCATCTGCATAGCTATGGTAATCAATGTTGTTATTCTGTAGAATTTGACTAATGATATAGTAATAAATTATACACCTTAAACAAACTCTGGGATTAATATTGCGATTTCTCTTTCATAGACACATCTGAAGATGCAAAATTAATAAATAATGTATAGATAGTTTTATGTTGATACAAATTCATATTTCCATAAAAACGAAATGTACAGACAGCATATGTATGACTTCTGAAAAAGCATTCTAAATGTATAATTCATACCATAATTCTTTAATGAGCAGAGTGGCCATTTGTGTGATAGTTGACTGGCCATGGATTTATCCTGTACACATTAAAACTGCAAATACAAGCATTTTGTTATATTTCTCTGCTTTTTTTACAATTTAGTTTCTTTATAAATGTGTTTGATGAATACATAAACAGATCATGGACCATTTTATCCCCAAGAGACTAAATAAGTTTGTCTATATTTGATTCTGACGCACACTAACTCCCACAAATACACACACACACACACACACACACACACACAAGGAGAGAGAGAGAGAGAGACTCCATATGTCAAAGAAGTTGTTGAGAAGTTTGTGACCATATGCAGCAAATAAAGGAAGATTGTCACTCATATAAAGGAACAGTCACTCATATGGTGATGTGGCTGCTCCACCAGAAGGTGTGTATTTTGGGAAGCAGGTTGGTGAAACCTCCCAAAACTGCAGGAGGGCTTTGAGAAGAAGAAGTGTGTGTGTGTGTGTGTGTGTGTGTGTGTGTGTGTGTGTGTGTGTGTGTGTGTGCCTGTTGTGTGTGTGTGTGTGGTGTGTGTGCGTGTGTGTGGTGTGTGGTGTGGTGTGTGTGTGTGTGTGTGTGTGTGTGTGTGTGTGTGTGTGCGTGTGTGTGTGTGTGGTGTGTGTGCGTGTGGTGTGTGTGTGTGGTGTGTGTGTGTGTGTGTGTGTGTGTGTGTGTGTGTGTGTGTGTGTGTGTGTGTGTGTGTGTTAGACAGAGAGAGGAGGAGAGGGAGGGGGTTGGGGGGGGGGTAGAGGTGACGGGCGGCTAAGAGCTACCCAGCCCGACGCAAGCTGCTGCCAAACAGGCAAATGCAAACAAGCCAATCTGTTAGAGTCTTTACAGGAAGAGGAAACAGAAACTGGCAGGAGAGAGAGAGAGAGAGAGAGAGAGAGAGAGAGGGAAGGAGGGAGAGAGAGAGAGGGAAGGAGGGAGAGAGGGAATGTCAGCTGGTGACTGCTTTCTCACAAACGGATACCTAATGACTCGATTTATTCAAATACCTTGAGTTCCTCCTTATGGTTCTCCCCATATGTAGCTCAACTCTCTCTCAGACACACACACACACACACACACACACACACACACACACACACACACACACACACACACACACATCTCTCTCCCTGGTTGTGAGTGAATGTGTCATTTACTGCCTCTTATCCCTCTGAGATAACATTCAAACATTGTGTGGATCCTCCAGGGATGATGTGCTTCTTGCTCCCCCCCATCTGATTGTGTTGCCGGCTGGCTGGCTGGCTGGCTGGCTGGCTGGCTGGCGTGTGTGTGTGTGTGTGTGTGTGTGTGTGTGTGTGTGTGTGTGTGTGTGTGTGTGTGTGTGTGTGTGTGTGTGTGTGTGTGTAGTGGAGCAGGTTACAGGAGCAGCTTTATGTGTTTATCGCCTGACAGCCACAGAGGTGTGGAGCTATCTGCCGTGGCAGTGAGGAGAGAGTGAGGCGCTTGTACACCCCGGAGCTGAACACATGGCGCAGCGAGAGAGAGAGAGAGAGAGAGAGAGAGAGAGAGAGAGAGAGAGAGAGAGAGCAGAGGCGCTCACTTCCACAGTCACAGACACGCCACTAAAGCGTCTCTAGCCTGCAGCAGGACCAGCAGTCACAGAGGGTAGACCCCACACAACTGTGGATCCTCTTTATTTACCAGACGAGTTGAAGAGAGGCAGATGTGACAACTTCAGTCCAAAAGCAAAATCTAAAAATTACAGTGACATCTAAATGTCAAGGTTTGGTTTTATGCCCTGAAATCAACAGGTTCACTTTGCTCACTAGGATTTTGTCGTTTTTTCTCCTCTGCTAAGCTGAAGAACATTCTGGATACACTGTTTCCTGGGCAGAACTGACACATTGTCACACTGACAGTAAAGCTAGAGGGGGGAGAAGAGAAGAGAAGAGAAGAGAACTTTTCCTAACTTTCTTCAAAAACGCCAAAAACAACAGCTACTGGGAGCCATTAATCACAAAGAGAAATGTAGTCGTCATTACACTTTATTATTTTAATTGACTAAATGTTAATTAATGGAGGCGTTGCGGTGTGCATTAATATGGCCGTTCTGAGGTCATATTTGGCAAAGCTGCAGCAGTGGACTGGCAGCGAGTGATTTATTGGCCTGGAAAGATTTACGATGCTTAGAGAGAGTGTAATAACGCCACCAAACATAATAAAATCCCTGCATCTGTAGTCTTACAATTACTATTGTGTATTTTATTGCATAATGAGCCACAACAATGCAGTTAATGGTATTATTGGCTGTCCACCAGGCTAGGCTTGTAAATAAGCCTAATGGCACTTCTTAATAAATTACTCGCATCAACACAACAATATTTTAATCTGGGATATGAAAACTGTCAAGACGACAATAGCTAATTTATGAATTTATGGATTTGTCGTCATAATTACCCATATATCTCCCTCTATATGTATGAGCGTTTGCTCAATCTCAAACTCCAATTGAGTGCCCACATGACTGAAATTGATTGTGCCCTCCAAGTGCCAGAAATAAGATGTATCATTTTTCACTGTCGAGCGAAGCTTTCATTGTTGCAGGCCACGCGCTTCAGTGTGTTAGTGTGTTTGAGCGCGGCATGTGAGCGGTGTTCTGTGTTTTGCCGCGTTAATGGCATGCATTGAGACGGCGCACAGAACAATTACTAGATGACCAATGATCACAGAGAATGAGTAGACCTTACAGACTAAATACATTATCTCACTAGCCATTATTTAACTGAAACGGCAGTAAATCACTGAAACACACACACACACACACACGCACGCACACACACACACACTCAGATTCACTAGTCACTAATAGTTCAGTGGCTGGCTGGCTCAGAAGCTCTTTACTGCTGTGATGATGTGCTCAGTGGGACTGCATCTCACACACTCACACACACACACACACACACACACAGAGAACTGAAAAACTCTTAAAAGCCGATATTAGCAGATAAACGCATCATCTCCATGGAGACGGCGCATGGGGGGGGGGGAAAAACGAAGCGATTAGAGGTGTCTCAGACGATGAAAGAAGACATCACACACTCAGTCTGCTCCTACTCCACAAACCCGAACACAGTCTCCACGCACGGTCGAGAGCCTTCAATGCGCTTAACTGCGCCGTTCCATTACCACGCAACAGGAATAAGCCCCCGATGTTTAGATTGAGTTTCCCCCAGCAGTCGCAACTAATTACCGACATCCCGACACACAATCAAGGCCTTTGTGTACCTAGCGTGATATGCACTCATTAAGTGCTACTTTCAGGTATAACATAGACATTAAATGAGTGTCATCAAGAGTATGTGTGGGGAGTTGATTACCTCTTGAGACGGGCTTTAAAGTGATGCTCGCCCGCCCGCCCGGCGGCCTCTTGTGTATAGCGTTCTATCTGCTGGCAGTGATACGTGTTTATTCATGCCGTATGGATCTTTTTAATGCAAAGTGCCTGAGTGGGTTTAAGTGTGCCTCATCAAAATGTAAAGATTGCCTCCG
>NC_045154.1:3278430-3315930 GCF_900700415.2 Clupea harengus
AGAGAAACACCTCATGAGACGACGCAGAGAAAGAGAGAGAGACGTGACAGAGAAACACCTCATGAGATGACGCAGAGAAAGAGAGAGAGACGTGACAGAGAAACACCTCATGAGATGACGCGGAGAAAGAAAGCCCCTGGAGTCCTCCTGCTCTGAGCCTCCGCCTGCAGCTGAGTTACGGCTCCCTGAGACGGCTGACAGATGGACAGTAAGTGGCCATTGAATGGGATTAACTGCACATGTAAACTCTAATAATTACATACAGGCCCCTTTCCATACATGCAGCGCGTGTGCTTCCTGTAAACAGCGCCCTGTTTACAGCTGCGCTGCATGTTAATTTATGAGCCATCTTTGTTTAGGCCCTGCTGCACCGAGGCCTCTCCTACACATGCGCTGGGCCTTCGTGTAACAACACACGACCCGGTCCACAAGAGATAGGGGACCGAAGAGGACAGGAGGACAGAATAAGGGAGTTTTTAATGTCGTTGATAATTGTCTATCAAGAGTGCGAAGGCTTGCATTTCGTCAGGAAATTTCGTCAAGTCCCTGTTGTGTCAAAAGTAATGAAAATCACAGACCAGACCAGGTCAGAATTTCTATGTTGCTGTTTGTCTGAGAAGAAACACCTCGATGACCACACTCGTCTTTCCGCATTTCACTGCACCTAATACACAGAGACCAGACTTGCGAGCGCACGTTGTGTCTTGTGTTTCAGTGAATACAAATAAATCATTTGGTCGTTCGTCCCTCCCACTGCACAGCTCTAGCATGCAGCCCCGTGCACCATTAAAACACAGCCCCCATGGACACTCCAAAATGATTCAGGGAAATCTGACGTAGTACACATGGGTTCAGGTTCATTATTAGGCATAACACATGAACTGAGTAGCTCTGCTCGCATGATCTAATTGCAAAGAAAGAAAGAAAATATGCAGTCCACTATCAAGAGAGGATAGCAAAGGTAGAGGGTACAGATCTTCTACATCTTAGGGTGTGTGACTGATACACTGACTAGGGGAAGAAAAGAGAAACGGTAATACAAGTCACACAAAAGACTGATAGAAAGAGAGAGGACAGAGAAAGACTTAAGTGCAAAAGAGACATAGAGGATGGGATGAAAGGGAAAGGACAGGGAGAAGAAAGAATGGAGGAAGACATGGAGACAGAGAGAGTGCTTGGCTCGTATTAATATCTCCTCGTCGGAGATCTGCCGGGCGCCACTTAGCCGCTGAGCCGAGCTGAACTATCACCACATCGCCAAATCTGCGCTCCTTCAGGGAGCCACCACTCATTCACGCCGATAAAGAGCTTTCCAGAGAAAGAGAGAAAGAGAGAGAGAGAGAGAGAGAGAAAAGAGGGGGTGGGGGAGGTTGGACAATGGGCCGGATGCTGTTGGAAAGCCTCCATGTGTTGTTGAGAGTGATTCAGCAGCACGGCCACTGGCCCTGGATCAGCACTGGAGCTGCTCAGGCAGCCAGATAAAAGGGAAAAGAGACAAATATTTATGACCAAAAAAAAACATAAAAAACTCTCCACAATAGTGTGCTCTGATCTACAACTGTGTGTGTGAGAGAGAGAGAGAAAGAGAGAAAGAAAGAACGAGAGAGAGGAGGCAGTTTATAAATGTATGTGTGTGTGTGTGTGTGTGTGTGTACATGTGTATATATTTCAGATTTTTTTTTTCTCTTTGCAAGACTGTCTCCCAAAGCCATGGTCTGTTCCTCACATCTTCCAAACTGAAGTTTATGATGTCTGTCCTTGGTCTGAAGTGATCTGAAGCAGACTCAAGTGGTCTGGAGCAGACTCAAGTGGTCTGGAGCAGACTTAAGTGCCTCAACAGTACATGAGTACTGAGTTCATGTGCACCTTGGGTTTCATGTTTGTTTGTGTTTTGAACCTGGCCGTCCCCACGCAGGGTCTACACTCTAGGGTCTACACTCTAGGGTCTACACTCTAGGGTCTACACTCCTCCTTCAGGCCCACGGCTCCAGCACCGAGGTGTGAGTGGCCAGGTGACGGTTTCTCCCACACACACTGATGGAAGGAGGGAGAGAGGAGGACAGAGATGGAGGGAGGGACAGGGGAGAGGAGGAGAGAGATGGAGGGAGGGACAGGGGAGAGGAGGAGAGAGATGGAGGGAGGGACAGGGGAGAGGAGGAGAGAGATGGAGGGAGGGACAGGGGAGAGGAGGAGAGAGATGGAGGAAGGGACAGGGGAGAGGAGGAGAGAGATGGAGGGAGGGACAGGGGAGAGGAGGAGAGAGATGGAGTCAGAAGGAGAGGAGGACAAGGAGGAAAGACTCCGGACAGACAGTGAGTTAAGATCACAATCAGGTGTAAACTTAGCTGAGTGTACCGGGACTGAACACTGTAAAGTTGTATGCCTGATCAAGTGGAGAGAAATGAATAAACACACACACACACACACACACACAAACACACACCCTTGTGTCCTCTTCCGATTGTCATGAGTGTGTGCTTCTTATGTAGCGGGTGGCAGTGTCTGTTGAATGACATCTAAGAAAAAAACAGCTGCAATGTTCATTTATTGACACATCAACACTCTCACCACACATAAAAATGACAGTAAATGTGTGAGCAAGTAGTTTTGTATGTGTTGTGGGTATGTGTGTGTGTGAGAGAGAGAGGAAGAGATAGAGAGAGACAGAGAAGAAAAAATGGAAAAAGAGAGCGAGAAAGAGAGAGAGAGAGAAAGCCTTCGCTCCGGGGGCTTGTGATTTACAGATAAGGGTTTTATCAGGTGCTGTCGTGTAGGTCGCTCCCCCTCCCCCTCCCCCTCCCCCCTCCCCAGTGCCGGGCTGCTGTGGCGGTGTCGGCGGTGGTGGTGGCGGTGTCGGCGCGCGTCTGAA
Source organism: Clupea harengus (assembly GCF_900700415.2). Classification (NCBI taxonomy): domain Eukaryota; kingdom Metazoa; phylum Chordata; class Actinopteri; order Clupeiformes; family Clupeidae; genus Clupea; species Clupea harengus. The sequence goes on from NC_045154.1 coordinate 3,281,300, forward strand.
ACAGCCCGGGGTAATTCTTTATAAACAGGCGACCGCTGCGGATCCCGCCGCTTTTATCTCCGCCACTTGTTTACTGCTCCATTATGACGCTGCGCTGTGCTGTGCTGTGCTGCGCTGCGCTGCACGGCCCCTGCCCACCGCGCTGTTTACTGCTAAAGCACGCCGGCTTTGACACGGAGCCCAGATACGCACACTGTCTTTACACCCAGAGAGGAGCTGGTAGAAGACTTAACAAACAGCCACAGCAGCTGTATGATGCCTGCTAGAAAGTCAAAAGAAAAATCTTTGCATACAATCATACGCATATGTTTATATTTGTATAATCATTTAGAATCATTTTTATAAAAGTTATTGATTACCATTTTCTGAGATATGTTTCTTTTAAAGAATAATATATAGTGATCCGCAATGTAAGGCATGGATGAGGTATACCACTACTGATGATTCTGTGTAATTAAATATGGCCTCTACGACCACTTCTCTGGCTATTTAGGGCAATTGCACTTATAAACAAGTACTATGATAATTGAACTTTAATAAATTGTGTGTGTTTTTATTTAGCCGTGTGCTTCGGCACATTTAAGGCACGGCCACAAATAACCAAAGTGATTAGGCTGTTTTAAATAAACGGGGATTATGTATTGTGGAATCCTGTGTATATATGGTGAACTTGCTGAGCCCATGTAGGGCTGGTGTCAGACTGTCACTAATCCAATTGACCTTCAGCTGTGAGTGTGAGTGTGTGTGTGTGTGTGTGTGTGTGTGTGTGTGTGTGTGTGTGTGTGTGTGTGTGAGAGTGTGTATATATATATGTATATATATATATGTGTGTGTGTGTGTGTGTGTGTGTGTGAGTGCCTGCATAGTGACCGCTGCTGTGACCTTTTTGGGCTCATTAAGAAACATAACAGAAATAAACTCTGCTGTAGTCTCTCATGCCTTGAAAGGACCAGATGTGAGTGTGTGTGTGAGTGTGTGTGTGAGTGTGTGTGAGTGTGAGTGGGTCAGCCTGTCACAGATTTGCTTCATGAGGTCAGTGCATGACTGTCCTGTCAACCTGTGACCTCACTGAATAGGTTGTGTTTGCCCATTACACACTGACCAACTTCTTCAATATTTCAAAATATCCAGTGACATCCAGCTCTCTGTTGTACAGTCTTTCACCTATACAGGCCAGACATATAGGACTATTGCCAACTCTTTCACCTATACAGGCTAGACATATACGACTACTGCAAACTCTTTCACCTATACAGGCTAGACATATACGACTACTGCAAACTCTTTCACCTATACAGGCTAGACATATAAGACTATTGCCAACTCTTTCACCTATACAGGCCAGACATATACGACTACTGCAAACTCTTTCACCTATACAGGCCAGACATATACGACTACTGCAAACTCTTTCACCTATACAGGCCAGACATATACGACTACTGCCAACTCTTTCACCTATACAGGCTAAACATACAGGACTATTGCCAACTCTTTCATAATTTACAGGTTGTTGTTTACAACTTTATTTCACACTCTAACATGCCAACTTTTCCCCTCACAGATTTGCTTAGATGCAGCCCTGATCAGAAATTGGTGGAACTGTATGCACATACACAGACTGACTGTCTGTATGAAGTCCCTTGTGTGTGTGTGTGTGTGTGTGTGTGTGTACACATGGGTGTGTGTGTGTGTGTGTGTGTGTGTATGTGTGTGTGTGTACATACACATGGGTGTGTGTGTGTGTGTGTGTGTGTGTGTGTGTCCACATGTGTGTGTGTGTGTAGATAGGGCAGCCAGCATGGAGAGCAGGTGTAGGTGGACCTGAGATCAGAGTCAGAGGTGTGGGCAGCAGTCCTCAGAGGGAGCTGATCAAATATTAAGAGGTACATGATCTCTTAAATAATGGAGCGCCGGCCGCAGCACCTGTAAGCTACAGCGCTTTGATTCTCCATCCCCTCTTCACCACAAGCCAACAGGAGCTACAGCTGCACAGCCTTTACCCCACCGCCACCTGCAGCACACACACACACTAACACACACATCTGCATACACACACACGCGTACACACGCACACACTCTCAGTGCATGTCAAACCCCCACCACCCACAGATACCCACATTTCAGCACATAGGCCCCATTGCCCCTGTGTGTGTGTGTTAGTGTGTGTGTGTGTGTGTGTGTGTGTGTGTGTGTGTGTGTGTGTGTGTGAGGGGGTGGGGTGGGGGTGGGGTTGAACAGACACAAAGAAAGATAAAGGGAACGAAAGACAAAGAGAGAAACATGCAGAGAAGACAGAGGAGAAGATGTAGTCTTGAGTGTTTGTATGTACTGTATGTTCATTACGCTGTACAGCCCTACCACACACTCAGTGCTTCTTAGCTATTCTATCATCCCCCTCCCTTTTCCCACTCTTCCCTTCTCTCCCCCTCTTTCCCCTTCTCATACGCTCCTTTTCTCCCTCTCTCACCCCTCTCTATCCCTTCTGCCTGTCTCTACCCCTCCCTCTCTCTCTCTCTCTCTCTCTCTTTCTCTCTTTCTCTTTCTCCTCCTTATGACTATTATGCTTTCTCTTCCCCGTCTTTTGCCTGTAAGAGAGCCCTGGTGGCACCCTCTGAATAATGAGCTTGACTTGCGTTTGATCATTTCCAGTGGCATAATGAAAGTAAAAGCCTTCTTCTCTCCCTTCTCCGTTTCCGTGAGTCAAACAGGGCCCTCGGTGCTTCTCCTGTCTCCTACTGGGCTCTCATAATAAGGAGCTCATGCCCGGGGCCTGCCAGGGGAATCACACACACACGAGTGCCGTGTCGCTCCGCTCATTCAGGAGGCCCTCATATGGCACCCGCCACACACACACACACACACACACACACACACACACACACACACACACACACACACCACTTATGCTGGCGGCTTGCTTGCTTGAAGAGAAAATCGCTGCGTCTTTCGCTCAAACGAGAGGGATTGCAACGGCGGGGGTTGTTGTTGGTAGTGGTGGTGTGTGTGTGTGTGTGTGTGTGTGTGTGTGTGTGTGTGTGTGTGTGTATGTGTGTGTGGGGGGCGCGGTGAATGAAACAAAGACGCTCCGTGTGGGTTTCTGACGCAATCTTGGCTGACCCACAAACACACGGCTGCTTGGTGTATGGAAACACACTCTCGGCAGACTCTAACCTCACTCTGACACGATTAGAGGCGCCTCACATGCACTAACCACACAACAGGGACACACGGAGGGAACTAATGACAGATGCACAGACAAATGACCTCTAAATACACAGGCTGTCAAATACACAGGATGTCAGCCACATTGAAATGGACAGCAATGGTCTTTAAAATTCACTTATAGCTTTTCACTCTCAAAGCATTGCTATTGTTTTGCTATTTGTCTTTGTTCAAAATTAAATCAATAAAAAGTAATTAATAAAAATAAATCATAGTTTGCAGTTGATAACATTTTTATATGTGCTCATAAAACTATTGTAGACCTGAAGGAAACACACAATAGATTGTGGCTTTTTGCAGTAAATAAAATAACAAAACAGTTCACTTTTAAAATACATTTAAGAAATGAATTCCGAAAGAAAATTAATGAAACCCAGATGCGCAGGTTTTTGAAGTTGAAGTTGATTATAACAATGACTTTCTGACTTTTGTTTCAAGTATTTTAGTATTTTCTTAATAAGTATTTGAGACATATATACAATATAAAGATACAGATAATGTATGTAAATGTTTTTTATAAATATGATTATTTAATGATCATTTTGTTTTTGCTGAAAAAACATTGAGGGACTTCTTCCTCTAAGACTTTCTGCTTGCTCTAAGACGGCGGTGTGTGAGTTTGGGCGTGTGAGATGTAGAGGGGATCGAAACACTGTAGCAGAGGCACACTACTCAGCCTACACAAGAAACTCGGAAACACAACCTTCCGTGGCGTCATACGACTCAGCCCACAACTTCGCTTGAATTTCAGCCTAGCCCAAAATTAGCTTTCTATCTTTGAGCAACTCACTCACGAAAGTTTGCTCTGTGCGTTGAGCAGAATGTTGACTGTTTCGCTCCACGTTGCACTTCTCTTTCCGAACTTGAGAAGCCGCCATCACGACACAAGCGGTGGCAAATGACGAGGTGTGCTTCCTCAGGTGGAAAACGGACACGCTTTGAGCTCGGAACAGTGTGACTGCCTTGTCAGCAGGAACCTGTGATTGCGTGCGGCCGTCGCAAGGACTCATCATGGCTAATCAGTCTGATTAATTACGCCAACTGTTTGCCACAGCGCTCACCGCCAGGCAATCACGCACCTGTCTGAACAGAGCCTAATTGCATTCAGCAAACACACGGCGTTTATCCACATACAGTACATTCCCAGCCACAGATCACAGCACTCAGGTACAAACTCAAACTCTGGCCCCCACATGTCCTCAAGTATTATGAATTTACAATCACACTTGATCTGGCTGGTCCCCTATCTACAGATGCTCAGATTATTATAAAAAATCAGTTGAAAGTCTGTTAACTGCAATTTATGGTTAAGGATAGGGTTCGGGATTGGGTTTGGTTAAGGTGATGTTCAGCGAACAATTTGAGAGACTGAATTTGAATTTCAACAAACCATCTGTAAGGGGTTTGATTAGGACTTGAGATTAGGATTTGTAGCATGAATAACATGCAGGTTCATGAAGAGTGCAGTGTCATTTATGGCTTACTTTTGGCATAAAGCGGGACTCAAACTTTCTCTGTGTCACACCAGAGGAACTTAAAGAGAAGCCGTGCGACTGTGTAAACATCTCGGGCTCCTTGAGTGAAGGAGGAGACCTTCGGTGTCAGAGAGCTCATCCCTGGAGGTCACCCTGGTCAGCCACTCACGGAGCGGGCCGAGGGGCGGCCGCTCCCAGCCCGCCTGACACACTCTTGAGGGATATGAGGATTGACACGTGGATGACAGCGCCGCGGCGCTCCTGCTACTCAAACACAGCACGCTCGTGTCAAGGGCACAAGGTCCTTCCTACAGCCTCTTTCACCGGGCCCACAGGAAGGGTATCGACACAGAGACTGGAGAAGCTTTCTTTTTTCATGTTGGGAAAAAATAAACTAAAACCCAACTATTAGTCTCAGTGAGAGATTTGACGGCTGGATATTGACATGCGGTAAAACTGACGAATTACAGTTTGACAAATGGAACGATTATTTGAATGAATGGGTTGAACCAGTTGAACTGAAAATTTAAGTCCAGTTCCTCTCCTTATATTCTGTATTTTCGCAAGATGATTAAAATGTGTTTTTGTCCTCTCCACTCCATGGTGTTGATAGCCTGCTTGCCCTCTCTAATACTATTCTTTAGGCCACACTGCTACATGACCACACACAACCCTGTTATTCAGTTTACCAAAGGTCAGACAGACAGTTGCTCCTTGAAAACGTAAGATGTCAGCTTCCAGCAGACTTTAAACAATGGCTGAGGTAACACTGAACACTCCAGATCTCAATCCCAGTCAATCCTTCTGTTCAGTCCTCGTGATCTCAATTCTGTTCTCTGATGTAAAAAGTATTAAAGATGCTGAGAACATATTTAATTTCTCCCTTAATTGCGCATTCTGCAAGTGACACCATTAATTCACGTTTACCATGTAAACATAAGGTGCCTTAAAGACACTTATTACATTTGCAACTTTTGGCTACCGGCGCATTTCTCATAAATACCTGGTGCAGGACACAAATACTAATACATTTAGTAATACGTGCCTGCAGGTAAAATTCATATTGAATTCAGAGCACAATAGATTTTTAACGGCTGCTTAGGAGAAAATGGAGAGGAGAGGAGAGGAGAGGAGAGGAGAGGAGAGGAGAGGAGGAGAGAAGAGAGGAGGAGAGAGTGCAGACTGCTGTAAATGCTACTTGTGTCTGGTGCAGAGCTGGGAAACAGATGGTGAAGCCACAGGAAGAGAGGAGCTTCTTCTGTTCCTCTCCATGCTTCTCTCTGATAAGGAAACTCTCTCTCTCTCTCTCTCTCTCTCTCTCTCTCTCTGTCTCTGTCTCGGTCTCTCTCTCTCTCTCTGTTTCTCTCTCTCTCTCTGTCTTTTTCCACATGGTCTGTGCACAAGCAGAAAATATTGAAATTCTAACAGGAACACTGATGCATATCACAATTGATTATTTTAGAAATAAATGCCACTTTCCCCCCACTAAACAGCCAGCAGCTAATCTCTCTCATTGTTAGAATGTAAATGTGCGTGCATGTGTGTGTGTGTGTGTGTGTGTGTGTGTGTGTGTGTATGTGCGTGCGCGTGTGTGTGTATCGTGGCTGTGCATTTGTGCGCCTGCGGATTTGTGTATTTGCTCAGCTACTGCTGGGAGGACATGCATGTAGGTTGAAGGGGCTCAAGCTGGATGGTAATGTGAATGAAATCACCTCCTCCTTGTATGTATGTAAAATTCTGCATCCGCAGCAGGCAAACAGCAGCAGCTCTACCTGTGTGAGAAGGGTGGGCCTTAAAGCAGCCCAGAGGAGCGATGCACCGGCCCAATGAATATTTCATCGTTTCCTTGCGGGAGTCTCCGATTGTCCTAACGTGGGAGCGCTGGTTTGTTGACGTGCGGAACAAAGACGGACCCCGGCTGGAGCCTTTCCGCCCGCTTCTGGATCGGGTTTCCGATGTTGATCCGTTCTCGCTGCGCTGGCGTTCAGTGATGACACGCGATCCCCGTTAGGGAGCTGTCAGTCACTGTCGGGGCATCTTTACACCCCAAGGCTGGCCAGCTGGGGAGAGACTGTTGCACACACGGGTGGAAATCCAGCCTCCTTCCCCCTTCCCATTGGCTGCTGGCACTGGGCCACAGACATTGGTTTGACCCCGGCCTTTCTGTCGCATAATCACTAATTTTTGATACATCATTTCCAATAAACTCTCTCTTCTTCTTTTAAAGCAGCAAGCAGTAAAATAGCGCACTGCTGGGAGTGTTAAAGCTACTGTGTGTGATTTTCCGAACAGAACAAATGACTGTGAGCAGGGGTGTATTAGAGAGCAGCAGGCAGGGTGTTGTCCATGACCTCTCTAGAATCTTCTCTCTCTCTCAGATTCACAAAGTGACAATGTGAAATAAAGATTCACAATGTCACAGAAGGAGTGATTACTCGAATGAATGGGTTGATGCAGTGTGACGACGAGTCTCTCTCTCTCTCTGTACCCCCGTCCTGTCTGTCCGGCTGCCTGGGAAGCTGAAGTTGATGAAGCTATCCTTAGCTGTCACACACAATGAGGTCGCGCTAAAATGCTCACCCAGGGCCAAAATGGCACCGAGGTCACACACTCCTGCGGAGAAAAAATATGCAGATGGAAGTTGATGTATGAAATTAACCTTTGGTATCTTAACTCCTGTCTGAGCCTCTCTCCCCCATACCCCGCCCCACTCCCACTCACGGCACACGTGGCATACAAATGATCAGACGCCACCTCTTGCATATTGATTCTTCAGACTTGGGGAATTGTTTCCATTTTTCTCCCATATCCATCTGCAGGGCTAAATAGGAAATGGCGGGGGGGAAATGGCACAAGACAGGAGAGATCATTTCTCTCACACGAGGCTCATTGTGTCGGCTCACAGACCAGTCGCCCCCTCCACCGAAGTGTGTGTTCCAATGTGTGTTGGGCACAACAGGGTAATCATGCCATTCATAATGCATGAGGAGGTGGGGAAGAAAGGGAGAGAGACAGGAAAAGGAGAGGAAGAGAGGGATAAAGGGATGAAAGAGGAAAGAAAGAAAGGAAGAAAATAAGAACAAACAAACACAGAGAGATAGAGAGAGAGAGAGGGGTTGCAGCGAGTAGAGAAGGGTCGCGCTGAATTATCCAGTGTTTGTTTTCTCTGGTCCCTGTGTGTACAGTAGAGTTTCTTTCTGTGGTGTGGCTGTCCATGACCTCTCTAGAATCTTCTCTCTCTCAGATTCCCCTTGAGGCAGACAGAGGCAAACCGTAATAAAATCACACCGGCGAAACCTCAGACCTCCAAGTGACATAAACGCATCAACGGGTGACAAAGTCGCCATGCTTGCCAATCAAACCCAATGACTTTCCATAGGACAGGAGAGAAAGTTTTTACCTCCGAGAGTGGAAAGGTGAGGGGAGCACGAAAGAGTGGAGGAGAGGAGAGAAGGGGAAGAGGACAAGAAGAAGGAAGAGAGGAGAAGAGGAGAGAAGGGGAAGAGGACAAGAAGAAGGAAGAGAGGAAAATGCAGGAGTGGGGAAGAGAGGAAGGAGGAAAGGAAGGAAGAGATGTAGGGAGTGAATAGGAGAGGAGGAGAGAGGAAGAGAGAGGAGGAGAGAGGAGGAGAGAGGAGGAGAGAGAAAGAGAGAGGAGGAGAGAGGAAGAGAGAGGAGGAGAGAGGAGGAGAGAGGAGGAGAGAGAAAGAGAGAGGAGGAGAGAGGAAGAGAGAGGAAGAGAGAATCATCCAGGAGAGAGTGGAACTGGAATGCTGGTCCAGATGATGGGGTGAGTAAAGGAGAAGTGAAGAGAAGAGAATGGAGTGATGCAGACTGAGTGAGTGAGTGAGTGAGTCAGAGCTGTCCACCTGACTAGCCCCTCACACAGCCAGACAGCCCCACCGACCACGATCCAATCTCCAAATACACTAGGCATCTTCTAGAGCAGAGGTCTTCAACCGGGGGTCCGCGACCCCCAGGGGGTCCGTGGAGGTACTGCAGGGGGTCCGCCAAATTATTTCATCTGAAGCATTTTTTCCCTCTTCCAAAAATTTAAAACGTCCAATAGGCTACATAAACATAAACAGAACGTAAAAATTGCTTTCTATTCGTTAAAAATAATACATAGGCTACCCATGAGTCTTCACGCGATCATTTGATCACCATGGCAACATATGCACTTTTAGCTACATTTAGCTATCTGGTGCCAAAACACGTTACCTGCTTTAATCGTTTTGTAATTTCTCGGAACAAAAGCTCCACTTCAGACACCACTGATGGCGGTTCAGATGACCTACATTCAGAGGATGCCAACACCCCTTCCACGAACAGCCAAAAGCCAAACGGGAGAAGACACGTAAATATTCAGAGAATTATCTGAAGTTTGCCTTCACCTACAAAGACCGATGGTGACGAATTACCAGTACCAGTACCAGTACCAGTGCCCTCCCGTGCTATCAAACGAAACTATGAAACCATCAAAGCTGCAACGACACTTAAAGACAACCCATGCTCACTTGAAATATTTTTTAATTACCTGTTTAAAATCTTTTGAGGGCCAGCAGACATTGATGAGACAATCAGCCAAAGTGTGCGAGCTAACTTTAAAAGCCTCTTATCAAGTTGCATTACGTGTCGCTCAGACCAAACAGCCATACATAATTGCGGAAAGTTTAATATTGCCAGCAGCTATATGTGCAAAACAATGTTTGGGAAGGATGAGTACGTAAAAAAACTGAAAAGCATCCCAATGCTATTGATGAATTGGCAGCTGATGTGAGGGCACTACTAGTCGCAAAACTCCCAAAGGCAGATTATTTTGCACTACAATTAGTTTAATCCACCGATGTGTCAAACGACGCTCAGCTTTTAGCTTTTTTGTGATTTGTCGACCAAAATGAGATGCAGGAGGAATATCTATTCTGTAAGCAGCTGCCTGGACGTAAAACAAGTTCAGAGATTTTCAAAGTGATAGAACAATTTTTTCCGTGAACATGATATACCCTGGCCAAAATGTGTCGCGATGTGCACAGGCGGTGCAAGAGCCATGTATGACGCACTGCATGCTTCATAGGGAGAATCTTGTTGCCAAAGACATGAGTGATGAATTCTCAAACGTCAGATTTGAGATCTCACTAGGTATGAGATATTTCATCCATACTTAAGCTTCTCAAGCTACTCAATTATTTGCCCCTCCCTAATTGAATACAGAGTGATGGCTAACTGTAAGGGAGAAAACATGTCAATAATAAACAGAATAGATTGAAACGAGTTGTGTGTCACAGATGATATGCAATTATGTTCAAACATGTGTAGGGGAGTGTGTGTGTGTGTGTGTGTGTGTGTGTGTGTGTGACTGACACTTAGTTCCAAATAAAATATATGAATATCAGGCCCAAATTTGGGGCGGCGGGGGTGGGGGTCCCTGCTCAGTGTCTCTCTCAGCCAAGGGGTCCTTGGGCTGAAAAAGGTTGAAGACCCCTGTTCTAGAGAGTCAGGATCTACAAAGAAAAAGGACTAAAAATGTTTTCGTTATTTTTAGATTGAGTGACCCCTATTCTATTTTTGACATGATTTCTGTGTGGAAATGTCTGTTAAAATACAATTAGAATTGATTATTTAACTAGATTCAATTTTTCCTGGTGCCCTTTAAACTGTCATTGCTCACAGGTTCAAAGAAGACATCGCCCAGGGAAACCCAACACACCTTTCGGTCCAGTTAAAATTCTCAATTCACTTCCCCATGTTGCCATAAGCAAAGGTCTGCCTATTATATGTGCCCCTTTCCACAGTGATGTGGCCATGGTGCCCTGCTGGAGATAAACTGAATTTAGACTCAATTTCCCAGAATTCCCATTGTGCTGCTCTGCATTGCAGAACACGCACATCAGGGGTGCCTGCTGTAGTTCCTATTTATAGCCCTTTGATGCGGCACGCGTGACTCTCCCACACCCCTGCTGCTCACAGCCCCGCCATGAGAGACACTGAGACATGACTACTGTACCAGCTGGTGACCACACATCTCACGCCGCCACACAGCACAGAAGAACTAGCTGCCCAGGCCACGGATGAAGGAGGGCGTGCCGTTATATTTAGCATACAGACTACCTATGCCACACTTCTCTGATACAGGAGTATGCCGTCTTAAAAATAACTGCAGAAATCCAGGACAAACGTTGCCCTGATCCGTGTGTAAAGTTTAGATGAGTGCTGTCTTGACACACACTTTGACCGTGACTTCAGTCCCACCCAAGCCACCTTCAGACATTAGCGGCCCCCTCCCTCCCCCAAAGTTCCAGACAGATAATCCAAACACACACACACCCACACACAAATAGACGGTGAATGAGCCTGTTTTCTCCATCCGTCCACCCGTCCAAATGATGCCGCTGAGTCTTGGCATGACGCCGCGAGCGAGCGAGCGAGCGAGCCGCATTGCTGGGGCATGTTGACTTGGAGTCTCCGGGAGACTGCATCCTCCTGCGGCCGCTCGAGTGCCTATTTACAGTAAGGCCTATTGATAGCAGCCAGCTCTGCAGTTTATTTCAATTAGGCAGGAGGAAATAGGGAATCACGTGGAAATCAATGACAACTCTCCACAGGATTCAGCCAATGATAGCTTTCCAGCGAGCCTATTGTTCATCGGCCCGAGCGATTCAGACGCCGCCGCTGCCGCCGCCACACCAGACACAAAGAAGATGGAAATATGAGTTCAGCCCCATTAAGGAAACAATAGACAGGAGGGTGAATGGATGAGGGTACTCCTCAGTAGTAAAACCACAGCTGTCGTATCTTTTAGACGTTTATTTACTCAATGAAAGTGGCCAGTCCACCAGACACACGGTCTAATGTCGGAGTATCGTCTCCCACCAATGATGTAACGTACAACACAGGTAAAGCCTGCTGGATCTTTGGAGCACTTCCACCAGCAGTGTCCCCATATTGGTAAGAGTATTCTCTACTCTCTCTCTCTCTCTCTCTCTCTCTCTCTTTCACTCACTCTCTCTCTCTCCCTGTGTGTGTGTGTGTGTGTGTGTGTGTGTGTGTGTGTGTGTGTGTGTGTGATCACCGTGAGAGTTTGTTATCCATTCCCAGGGTGGCCATCTGAAACACACGATAGCAGGCATTCTGACGCTACATGACACCCACCCACACACACATACACACACACACACAGACACACCCCCACACACACACACACCCACACACACATACGCACACACACACACACACACCCACACACACATACACACACACACGCACACACACACACAGAGAGACAAACACCACCACTACCACTACCACCACCACCACCACCACTACCAATCAACAACACACACCAAACTACATAGCGGCCAGAGCTGCGACCACAGAAATCCACACTCTCTTTGGCTGGGCGTGGGGAGGGAGGGGGTATTTAGGGAGGAAGATCATATCTCTGATCTCTGTCATAAATCTCTTTATAAATAGCAACAAGGCAGCGGCTAATGAACACTCCAAACTGCACGGTCGGTTTAGAAATGATATTGATAAGCACTAGATATGGTGAGGAAAGGAAGACCCTTGATGCCAGTAACTCTGACACGTTTAGCTACGGAGCTGAAGAAACACCTGGAAGTGACACCCACAAAACAAACACACACAACTTTTTACGTGCAGTGAAGAGTTTTCTGAACACTGAAATACACATATGTGAGTTAATGGGAGCTTTGTTTATTTTTATGACTGTCGCATTTATGCCAAGGCGTGGACATTGAGAGTGGAGTATTGAGAACATCAGCATTTTGAGAATCAAGTGCGATTGCCAGCGTCTGTCAGTGCTTCCTGAACACCAGCACACTGATGAGGGTGTGGAGAACGCCCTTCCCTCCGCCATTACAATCACAATCATTATCTTAAGGAAATTCTCTCTTTCCCTCCCTCCCTTTCTCTCTCTCTCTCTCACTCTCTTTTCTAACATCAGCGCATGTCCCCCCCCCCCCCCCCCCGCCCTCCTCCTCCTCCTTCTCTGTCGGTACACATATATTCCCGAAAGACTATTAGCCTGGCCGTGATTTTTACTCCTCTCTCCTCTGTGCAATTAGCCCTCTGATTGAATATTGAGGCGATGAAGACGAATGAGCCTAAGCTCGGCCAGTGCTCTTCCGCCCGACGCCATTACTCAGGCTGGAGCGGGCGGGCGGGCGGACGCGGGGAGCGGGGCTCAGACTCCGGCCCACACATCACCACCGCAGCCCAGAGCCGCTCGGCAGAGCTCAGAGTACCACCGCCGCTGCCAAACACACCTCAGCACTCCGAACCAAACTAAGATATACAGTCGGGCTGTGTCCTAGTCATTCACTCAGTCACTGACATACTAGAACATTCTTTGTTGTCGAGAGGTAGATCTCTAGGGTTATTGTGTTTCTGCTGAGGGCATTTCACCTTGAGGACATCGTTGGACCGGTGTTGTGTCCTGCGACCTACTGAAACTGTGACATACAGCATGTATAGGGTGCTTATGGGAGGACTCATTCCAATGGAGCTTTACATTATGCAGTGAACATATGTAATGTAAACCAGTGTGTTCAATGAGTGTTTTTATTTCCTGATTTTTTTTGCCATGCTCTGTTTATTGGCATAAGGAGTGCACTATGACACGTCCAGACAGAGGCAGTGCATTTCCACCTCTACGTGTCCATGTTCATCCATGTCAATGACATAATCATTTCCTCCTAGAGGACAATTCATCTATTTATCTATCTGGTAGCAAACACACACACACACACACACACACACACACACACACACATACGGCAGTCGACTAAGTCTACAGAGAGGGGCGTTGAGCAGCAGATAAAGATCTCCGAGAGGAACGCGGTGATTGATGTTCTTCAACATCCCGAAGAAGGGAAAGGGAAAAAAAACAGAGAGAAAACGATTATGGATCGCCACATTGATTTTGTCCGCGGTATGGCCGTAGCTGGACGGATCGAGTCTCGGCAGGCAGGGATGGGAAGGCTGGAGATGATTTCTCACTTTCAGCCGATAGATTTGTGCCCCGCGTCGGACTCTGTGTCAGCCTCAGATCCCGGAATGTGAGTGACACTCCTGCAGGGGACGGATATGAAAAGGGCCCCCTTCTCTTTGAGTCTGGCTTTTTAGAGGAGTTCAGCAGCACGTCTGCAGGTCCCTCTCACTTGGGCCGCCTCTCGGAGGTTCAGTGGGGAGGGGTATCGACTAGATTCAGATCTGACACAGCCAGACTCTCTGTGAAGACTTACACTCCAGTCACACCACACACAAACACACACACACACACACACAATCACACACACAATCACATGCACTCACACAACCAGGAACTACACAGTGCCTTAACTAAACAAAAGGATGTCTCTTTATAAATTATTCTCTCACAACCACATAACAACTTAAATAGCCAAACACAGCAATGCTTCTGAAACATGCCCCAGCCCAGCACACTGAAGACGGCCATTGTCTCCATATTAAACAGTGCCTTTTGCACAACAGTGCTCTGAAGGTTGTCACCAAGGCCCTTTATACCACAACACAGCGGTATCATCTCCTCTCCTGAAGGAAACCGAAAACAATGTTTAATATTGCCCAGCTATCTGTCTCCCATTGGCTTCTTCACAATCCTCTTTGGAAATAACAAATGCATAAGAAGAAACAAAAAAATATCAAATCTGTGAGCTTCAGATACGACTCCGCTATAGCTTAATACCCTTATGTAAACCTTCCACAATCAAACGGAAACAAGGAGCGACGTGCCACCACCACGGGAACAATATAAACAGCGCTGGATCCTCTACGCTGATATTTGACAATGCACTTCACTCTGATTGGCTGGTTTTCTTTTCCTTTCAGGGCACACATGATCCATCTTTTTTGATTCCCTCATTTTATTTCCTGTAAAAAAGTGATTTAGACCCTGACCTGAGAGACTGCTTTTGATAACCCATTCTTGTTCCCCCTGCTCTCTGCTTCCCCAGCTCCACACACACACACACACACACACACACACACACACACACACACACACACACACACACACACACACACACACACACACACACACACACACACACACACACACACACACACACACACACACACACACACACACACACCCTCGGAGCCTTGGCTTCCCCTCTGATCTGCACTCCAAAGCTGCAGCTTCAGTAAACAAATAAAGAGCACTGATACAAAGAGGGGGGAAAAAAACGAGGGAAATCTCGACAAAAGCCTCCAATTTTCTATCTAAAAATATGCCACTGACACAAATAATATTTTAGCCCATGAGGAGTGGAAGGCAAACACATCAGACTGGAGAACTGTGCAAACATATTAAGGAAAACACAAACAAACACACACACACACACACACACCCACACAAAAAGTACACACTAAAAGTACTGTTAATCACCCAATTCCAGTCAGGCTGGCAGGGAGTGATATGCTAGCTGGGTTTAAATGAGTTCAAAGTGGGTGACTTAAAGTTCACACCCTTATACTCCAAAAAACAGAAAAGAAAAGAAAAGCTGTAAATCTACTACAGTAAGAAATCAGAAAATCAGCTTGAAAATAATGCAGAGCGATGTGAGGGAGAGGGAGGGAGGGAGGGAGGGAGGGAGGGAGGGTTGAGAGCAGTACAGTAGCTGTCTCTGGTGAGCACTTGAGTGCCTGCTTGTTTGTTAAAGAGCCAACATAGCCACAGCTCCTCACAGCAGGGTCCAGTCACCCCCCTTCCCTTCCCTTCCCTTCCATTCCCTGCATCACATCCACTGATGGCTGTTCAGCAGCGCCTTTTTTCCCATAGGTTTAATTACGAGAAGTTGCATTATAGCAAAATAATATTGCCCGCTTAAAAAGAGCACAGATGTTGGAGGCATATTGCACGAGTGGGACAAGGGATAATGTTTCTAAAGGTTCAAACTCCGACACATCTGTTGGCAACATCTGCATTGGCACTGCACACCCCCCCACCCCCCCGGCCCATCCCGACTAGCCGCGAGGAGTCATGCTGAGACGTCTCTCACCGCTGGCCGCCGCCGCCTTTGCCGTTTGTTTTCTCGCTCCTCGCGCGTGCGACGCCTTGCCAAACAGTAAACACAGCCTGCCAGGGATTCACGCGTTTAAAAAAACATACGTCGCCAGCCGCCCCTGTCCCTCACGTTGGCAAGCTGGCAGCATCGGCTGGCGTCGCATGTTGCCGTGATTAGCACACAGCTCCTCGCCAACGGCGCTCTCAACTCACCGAGGAAGTGGTGAATATGTGCGCTTCACAAACACGACTGGGAGGAGATGGGATGGAACCTCGCTGGCCTTCCGATGGTGACGGTAGCGAGAGGAGACGTTTGGGGACCACAGCCCCCCACGCGACCAGCCGACTACAGGCTGGGCTGGAGGTCTGTGTGCCCAGGCAGAGGGCCTGGAGTGCGGGGGAGTTGTGGCCGGGGGAGCTCCTCTAATGAACTGGTCTTGGGGCTCATTATGGAGTCGGGTGAGTGTCAGCTCCTCTAATCCCCTCTAAAGAGGCAGTCTTATTACACTGCCCCCTGTGCGCCGGCACGTGCCTATACATCAACATGTGTGTGTGTGTGTGTGTGTGTGTGTGTGTGTGTGTGTGTGTGTGTGTGTGTGTGTGTGTGTGTGTGTGTGTGTGTGTGTGTGTGTGTGTGGGTGTGTCTCTGTGTGTGTGTGTGTGTGTGTGTGTGTGTGTGTGTGTGTGTGTGTGTGTATGTGTGCATGGAACTGTTGAATTCCTCCCCTGCGTTTAATGACCCTGCTTTCAACACACTAGGGAGAGGTCCACTCCCAACATGACAGTCACACACTACGAGTTCAGACGAGTCACCAGGTCTCCCCTGTGAGCCTCCTCATTGTCCGCACTGAAGCCACACAGAATCAGAGGAAAGGAAAGAGAGAGAGAGAGAGAGAGAGAGAGAGAGAGGGAAAGAGAAGAAGAGAAAGAAGAGAGGAGAAGAGATACTGAGCAAATAAAAGGAGGAGACCGGATGATGTAGAGATCAAATGAGGAAGTAAAACAAGTGCATAGACAACTGGAAGGGAAAACTAAACAAAAAAAGAGACAGGAGAAAAGAGGAGAGGAACACGGGGAAGAGGAGGGATGAAGAGTAGGAAGTGGAGATGAGAGCAGAAAAGAGGAGAGGAGAGGAGAGGAGAGGAGAGGAGGGGAGGGGAGAGGAGAGGAGAGGAGATGAGAGGAGAGGAGAGGAGGGGAGAGGAGAGGAGAGGAGAGGAGATGAGAGGAGGGGAGGGGAGAGGAGATGGGAGGAGAGGAGAGGAGAGGAGAGGAGAGGAGAGGAGAGGAGGGGAGGGGAGAGGAGATGAGAGGAGAGGTGAGGAGAGGAGATGGGAGGAGAGGAGATGGGAGGAGAGGAGAGGAGAGGAGAGGAGAGGAGAGGAGAGGAGAGGAGAGGAGAGGAGATGAGATGAGAGGAGATGAGAGGAGAGAAGAGGGGAGGGGAGGGGGGCGCTCGGCGCAGCATGAATGTTTAATGCTGGGGGATCTGGGCAGTGATGCTGGCTATCTGATGGGGAAGGTCAGTGGCGGAGCGGAAGCTGCACGGGGGACAAGGGGACCGCAGATGACAGGGAGAGCTTCATGGGAGAGCTCAGGCCTGTCACACACTCCTGCCGTGGTGTGGAAGAGGAGTGTGTGTGGGGGTTTGACAATACACTGAATGTACAGTACCTGTGTGAGTCTGAGACCCACAGCACGGATAGCGCAAACACACACACACACACACACACACACACACACACACACACACACACACACACACACCCAATGGCCCATACATGACCTGAAGAAAAGGTGGCTAAAACTGTCAAAGGGGGCACATTTTATGTGCGTCCATTTTACGTGCCGCTATCCAGCAGCAAGGTACGTCTCTTCATGCACACACAGATAATGTCCTGATCCATACCCATGCTGCTGTTGTCAGAGAGTGTAATACTAGCTGTAATTGGTGTCACCCAAGTGGGCAGTTTTGACATGTGGGTGTCTGCTAGAGAGGTAGTTTCTCCTGGAACATCTATTTTAAACCTGAAACTGCCGCTTCACAGTATCTCTCTCTTAGAATGCCCATGCAGGGAGAGTTTGTGGTCAATAATAGGAACTCTCAGACCGAGGCTATATGGTGAATATCATATATTACAGAATACATCAGGAATAAATGGGAATGAGAATATGGTAAATTCAGTTTCTTGAAGGAGAGAAAAAAAAGCGATCGATATTACTGTCTGAGGAAAATGCCTAGAGTATGAATAGGACTGCCGACAGACTGCTCAGTGACCGTGAGTACTTTATATGGATGCGCCTCGGAATATGATAAGTAAAAATAATCCAGTCGGAGTGTATCTCTGCCACCTTGCTAGAGCAGAGTTTGTGTGTGAGAGAAAGACGAGGGCCTAAGAAAGTGTGTGACAGCACAGTGTGCTGCAGGATCTGCCTGCCGTACCCTTGAATAACACCTTATTTATGCACACACACACACACACACATAAAAAAACTCCAGTACATGCAGATGGATGTGTATGTATACACACTCACATAGATACAAATTTACAACCACACACAGACGCGCACACACACTTTTCCTCAACACACCCTACATATGCATGCAGAAACGTGCACGGCCTTTGAGGTTTTGTGGTGAGGTGTTCACAACAGAGCTTCAGCAGCATTTCCATCCCAGCACAATTGCAAGCACACACACACATGCATACAGACACACACACACACACACACACACACACACACGCATAAAACACAGCGACAGGATGTCTGACATACATTCTCACTCACTTGTGTCCCCATAAATGACTCTGGATGCAGAAAACAAACAAACCCGCAGCCAGGTTCCTCTCTGCACTCGCGCTGAGGTGTCGTTAGAGAGAGGAATGGAAGTGGCGCGAGAGACTGACAGAGTTTGATGAAGAGGAGCCGCTCCGGCTATTCTTCCAGCACGCACCCGGCCCATTCACACACACACACACACACACACACTCTGTCTGCCTTCGCAGTCCTATAGCTGAGCTGCCTTTAACTGACTCGCGTATTTTAATTAAGCAGCGGATTAAATTAGCATTTAATCTGCATGTCACCTGATGTAATGAATGTCTTTTACAATTACCGCAATCACAGAAAAACGGCGGTGGGATTTGTCGTCCTCCGCGGTGCTGAAGCTGAGCAGGGAGCTGGAAGTAACGCTGCCACATGCAGTCTGTCCCGGCCGCTGCTTTTGTGGTGTAATGCATTGTAAAATTGATTTGTTTTTGATACTCGATGTGAGATTAGCGATTCAGCCTGATTCGCGATGTGCTTAAGGCTTTAATGGGAAATGATTTATAAGCGCAAGAGAGGAGACACGACTGCTGGTAGTCACTTCGGCGTGCTGGCTGCGTGCTTCAGGGATGTGTCATGATATGTTGAAACACTGTTATTGTAGCAGACGCACTTGAGAACATGCGAATTTGACAGCTATTCTAATTGAATTAAATGTAATGCAATTTCATAGCATCTGCTGAACAGACAAAAGATATTCACATTCCAAGCTACTTTGGCTCGTCTGAATAGGCTATCCACGCTGTATTTACTCTGCGATGATGATCCTTGTCAGTGCAAATTCAATTATGTAGTCAAAGCCTAAGCTCTATACCATTAATCTTGTAATCCTCACGATACTCTTAACACAGAGATTACAGTAAAGCACAGCTTTCTACATCTACTTTTTTTTCCACAAGAGTATATTCTCTATATCAGTGTACTTTATTCTAAACCATCATAAGACCAACTCTGAGAAATACATCATATCAGCCACACATTACATTTAAGTAGCACCCACAACTGTGCCCCTAAACAGTGGGTCCATCCTCTTCATTAGGAGATTAAATGAACACATTAACGTGAGTTTATGATATGATGTGCGCCGAGGCCGACTCCGTCCTCGGGCGTCACCAGAAGAGCTGAAGTGCTGACACGGCCTTCTGCTCGTCCTGTGGCTGTTTAATGGAGGGGGCCAATTAGCCTAGCCTGCCCTTTTCCGCACAGGCAATCTGGGGGGACACCTCTCTGGGCCTACAAGGCTGAGTGAGGCCCCAAGGCAGCCGGTAGAATTACCGCCTGCCTCAGCCTTTGTTTCAAACACGCGATTAAAAGCTGCAAACAAGGCAACTTTCTCTTTTCTTTTTTTTCTCCCCCTTCCTCTCTATCTGTTCTGCAGCTTGAGTGGATGTGTGCTATATTAGTTTACATGACCAGGGTCAGGAGGAAAACAAGGGTGATCGATCATCATTTGAATATTCTTCCCCCAGAAGATGAATTGATAGACAGAGGCGCTAGCCAGGCTCTATCCTTAACTTCATTAAAAGTTGTCAAGCATGCAGCATCTGCCTTGCATGTGTGGAGTGTTTGTGTTTGTGTTTGTGTTTATTGCCTGCGCCAAGCTTGCTTTGGTGCATGGCCGTGCGAGTGGGAGTGTGTTGTGGGAAACAATGGGCGATCAATAACCAGGCTTCATGCATATGGACCTTGCTGGATAGGGGCACGTAAAGTGGACACACACAAAATGTGCCCCCTTAAACAGTTTTAGCCACCTTCTCTTCAGGTCATGTATGGCATTGGGTGTGTGTGTGTGTATGTGTGTGTGTGTGTGTGTGTGTGTGTGTGTGTGTGTGTGTGTGTGTGTGTGTGTGTGTGTGTGTGTGTGTGTGTGTGTGCGTGTGCGTGTGTGTGTGTGTGTGTGTGTGTGTGTGGTGAAAATATTCTGTGTGAACATATTCTTTTAAAATGCACTTCCCAAAAATATGTGGATGTCTTTTCTTGTCTTAAGTGTGTATAAATATATCCATTCCCACCTGTGTTTTTGTGATGTGCGTGGGGTGTGTGTATGTATAAACGCAAGTGTGTGTGTGTGTGTGTGTGTGTGTGTGTCTGTGTGTGTCTCAGAACTTGCCAGGGAGGCCTGTGCTCTAAGCATCAGGGATGATGTGCGGAGCAGAGCTTTCAGACGAAGAGGCTTTCAGACACAAGCTCAAGAAGCTGCATCAGGAGAACAGAACACCCTCTCCTCTCTCTCTCTCTCTCTCTCTACTCTCTCTCTCTCTCTCTCCCATCCCTACATCTCTGAGCTCAGTGCTTTATCCTGGGCCTCCTCTGGGACCCCCCGCTGTGGGTTTAGCTGGAGACCCTGTCGCCACTAAGCCTACTGAGACTGGGATGGCTCTGTTGGCTTCAGGTGCAAACTGAATATGTACACTGCCCAGCAGCAGACGAGAGGAAGGAGAGATGCAGAGAGTGAGGAAGAGAGAGAGAGAGAGAGAGAGAGAGAGACAGAGAGAGCAAAAGCCTGTTAAAATGCTATGCTACTGAATCCTTTCGCTTCTGTGTAAACAAACAAATTGTCCCTACCACATTCCAAGCACATTGTCTTTTTTACAAGTAATTTTGCCATACACTTCTGGTTATTTCAGATAATTCCCAAAAAGTGATATTTTTCTTTCAACTTTTCACTTCAAGCCTTCAGGTCACCTGAACATGTGTTTTCAGAGGTTGTCCAGGTGTGTGAATGTGCCTGTGTATGTGTGTGAAAGTGCCTGTGTATGTGTGTGAATGTGCCTGTGTATGAATGTGCCTGTGTATGTGTGTGAATGTGCCTGTGTATGTGTGTGAATGTGCCTGTGTATGTGTGTGAATGTGCCTGTGTATGTGTGTGAATGTGCCTGTGTTGGAATGTGCTTTGAGGAGTCAGTATGGGACTGTCTGTTCTGTTCTGTTCCCAGCACTGTTATGACAACCACCACCCGGAGGACAACAGACAAGTAGAGTACAGTCGTATTCACGTATTCACACAAAGCAGTTCAAAATCATCACTATTAATTCATGTCTGCCTACATTACATACAGTTGATTGCACCAGATACACCCAGATACTACAACAGTGAAAAAATGAGTCTTTGTGCAGAGACACACACACACACACACACACACACACACACACACAAGAGCTGGATGAGACACAGCCCAGGAGGCAGGAGAGGGATGGGAGCTCAGGTTTCACCTTGTGGGATACTGACATCCGCACATGCAATGAACAGTGAACCTGGAACAGCTTCAGCATGAGAGGACATACAGGAGTAAGAGCCAGTGTGTGTGTGTGTGTGGGAGAGAGAGAGAGAGAGAGAGAGAGAGAGAGAGACAGCGTGTGTATGTGTGTATGAACATGCACATCTGTATGTGTGTGTGTGTGTGTGTGCGAGAGAGAGAGGGAGACAGTGTGTGTGTGTGTGTGTGTGTGTGTGTGTGTGTGTGTGTGCCCGTGCACACCTGTGTTTGAGAGAGAGAGAGAGAGAGACAGTGTGTGTATGTGTGTGTGTGTGTGTGTGTGTGTGTGTGTGTGTGTGTGTGCTCGTGCACACCTGTGTTTGAGAGAGAGAGAGAGAGAGACAGTGTGTGTATGTGTGTGTGTGTGTGTGTGTGTGTGTGTGTGCCCGTGCACACCTGTGTTTGAGAGAGAGATAGAGACAGTGTGTGTATGTGTGTGCACGCCTGTGTCTGTGAGGAGCAAGAGGAGTTACAGAAGCAAAGAGCCTCTGTGTGTATGTGTGTGTGAATGTGTGTGTGTGTTTGTGTGTGTGTGTGTGTGTGTGTGTGAGAGAGAGAGAGATAGTGTGTGTGTGTGTGTGTGTGTGTGTGTGTGTCTGCATGTGTGTGTGTGTGTACGCATGTGTATGTGTGCAGCAAAATAGGACACTTCCTTTTATAGCCCTCAGTGAGGTGCTTATGTGAGTGGAGGTGAGACTGCTCCATGCAGGATACCCAGTGCATCCTATACTTACACCTAATACCTAACGCAGAGGTCTGCAGGATACCCAGTGCATACTACACTTACGCCTAATACCTAACGCAGAGGTCTGCAGGATACCCAGTGCATCCTATACTTACGCCTAATACCTAACGTAGAGGTCTGCAGGATACCCAGTGCATACTACACTTACACCTAATACCTAACGCAGAGGTCTGCAGGATACCCAGTGCATCCTAACTCCCTGATAGAGGGGAAACAGCACTACCCAGCATCCTCAGGGGGAGATATCAGGAAGCAACTATAGGAAAGCTATATAAAGCCTTGTCAGTCAAGGAGCTACGTGTGGAACAGCAGAAGATGGATATGTATGTTAGCCTACAGATATAGGAGTGGTTAAGTGAGCAAGTGTGTGTGTGTGTCTGTGTGTGTGTGTGTGTGTGTGTGTGTGTGTTTGTGTGTGTGTGTGTGTGTGTGTTTGTGTGTGTGTGTATACGGTACATGTCTGTATTGAACATGGCCCATGTCCTCTATTCTGCCTATATCCTGAAAATGTGTAAAACATGGTTGTGTGTGTGAGAGAAAGTATGTTTATGAGTGAACAGGCTGTGGTCTGTGGCAGAAGGTGTGGGAGAGAGTGAGTGAGTGAGTGAGTGAGTGAGTGAGTGAATCAGTGAGTCTGAGTGAGTGAGTGAGTGAATGAGCGAGTAAGCGAGCGAGTGAGTATTCAGTGAGTGATTGAGTGAGCGGGTGAGTGAGTGAGTGAGTGAGTGGGTGAGTGTACAGGTAAGTGAATCAGTGGGTCTGAGTGAATGAGTGAGTGAGTGAGTGAGTGAGTGTGTAAGTAGGTGAATGAGTAAGTGAGTGTGTAAGTGATTGAAGGAGTAAGTGCTGCATCAGAGGGACTTCTTCTCACCCTGTGCAGGGGGAAGGATAATTAGAGAGCGTTGTGAGAAGCAGGAGAAATGGCCTCTCTTCTCTCAGAAGCTTTTACTGTAATTGTTTAAGGCTCGCACCAACTCTTCTCCCCTCAAAATATGGGGAATATCACTTTTAATCAAGGAAATATGGATGTCTCCTTTTCATAAATCACATTTATGCAATATAATTTCTCAGCAACTTTTGGAAAACCCCACAGCTTCGGTGAGGCCTGGGGTTTAAACCAGATTAAATCTAGGAGAAAAAAAAAAGACTTTCTTTCCATTTTCAAACAACAGAGTTAACAGGATGTTGTAATTACTGAGGGGTGTGTGAGTGTGTTGGGGTGTGTGAGTGTGTGAGTGTGTTGGGGTGTGTGAGTGTGTTAGGGTGTGTGAGTGTGAGTGTGTGAGGGTGTGTGAGTGTGTTAGGGTGTGTGAGTGTGTTAGGGTGTGTGAGTGTGTGAGTGTGTTAGGGTGTGTGAGTGTGTTAGGGTGTGTGAGTGTGTGAGGGTGTGTGAGTGTGTGAGGGTGTGTGAGTGTGAGTGTGTGAGGGTGTGTGAGTGTGTGAGGGTGTGTGAGTGTGTGAGGGTGTGTGAGTGTGTGAGGGTGTGTGAGTGTGTTAGGGTGTGTGAGTGTGTTAGGGTGTGTGAGTGTGAGTGTGTGAGGGTGTGTGAGTGTGTGAGGGTGTGTGAGTGTGTTAGGGTGTGTGAGTGTGAGTGTGTGAGGGTGTGTGAGTGTGTGAGGGTGTGTGAGTGTGTTGGGGTGTGTGAGTGTGTGAGTGTGTTAGGATGTGTGAGTGTGTTAGGGTGTGTGAGTGTGAGTGTGTGAGGCTGTGTGAGTGTGTTAGGGTGTGTGAGTGTGAGTGTGTTAGGGTGTGTGAGTGTGTTAGGGTGTGTGAGTGTGAGTGTGTGAGGGTGTGTGAGTGTGTTAGGGTGTGTGAGTGTGTGAGGGTGTGTGAGTGTGAGTGTGTGAGGGTGTGTGAGTGTGTTAGGGTGTGTGAGTGTGTTAGGGTGTGTGAGTGTGTTAGGGTGTGTGAGTGTGTTAGGGTGTGTGAGTGTGTTAGGGTGTGTGAGTGTGTGAGGGTGTGTGAGTGTGTTAGGGTGTGTGAGTGTGTTAGGGTGTGTGAGTGTGAGTGTGTGAGGGTGTGTTAGGGTGTGTGAGTGTGAGTGTGTTAGGGTGTGTGAGTGTGTTAGGGTGTGTGAGTGTGTGAGTGTGTGAGGGTGTGTGAGTGTGTTAGGGTGTGTGAGTGTGTGAGTGTGTGAGGGTGTGTGAGTGTGTTAGGGTGTGTGAGTGTGTTAGGGTGTGTGGGTGTGTTAGGGTGTGTGAGTGTGAGTGTGTGAGGGTGTGTGAGTGTGTTAGGGTGTGTGAGTGTGTTAGGGTGTGTGAGTGTGAGTGTGTTAGGGTGTGTGAGTGTGTTAGGGTGTGTGAGTGTGTTAGGGTGTGTGAGTGTGAGTGTGTTAGGGTGTGTGAGTGTGTTAGGGTGTGTGAGTGTGAGTGTGTGAGGGTGTGTGAGTGTGTGTGTGAGTGTGAGTGTGTTAGGGTGTGTGAGTGTGTTAGGGTGTGTGAGTGTGTTAGGGTGTGTGAGTGTGTTGGGGTGTGTGAGTGTGAGTGTGTGAGGGTGTGTGAGTGTGTGAGTGTGTGTGAGTGTGTTAGGGTGTGTGAGTGTGTTAGGGTGTGTGAGTGTGTGAGGGTGTGTGAGTGTGTTAGGGTGTGTGAGTGTGTGAGGGTGTGTGAGTGTGTGAGGGTGTGTGAGTGTGTTAGGGTGTGTGAGTGTGTGAGGGTGTGTGAGTGTGTTAGGGTGTGTGAGTGTGAGTGTGTGAGGGTGTGTGAGTGTGTGAGGGTGTGTGAGTGTGTTAGGGTGTGTGAGTGTGTTAGGGTGTGTGAGTGTGTTAGGGTGTGTGGGGCATCGAGAGGCTGGCCTGTTTGTTCCTCGGGCTGCGTGTGTCCTGATGGCCAAGGGGGAGATAAGTACTCCTTATTTCTGACAGAACAATTTTGCTTGCAGTAGAAGCCAAGGAGAGTTATAGTCATGCAGCTGCCTTTGGTTTTGTGCCGTTATATTTTAAAGTGCTCCCTTGAAAAGATTGGGTTCACAGACACACACACATACACACACCCTCTGCACACACACATACATCCATCAGGAGTTTGAGGACAGGCAGAGAGGAGAATAAAAGGGGAGATGATTTGTCCTTGTGTTTTTTTTGTGTGTGTGTGCATGTGTGTGTGTGTGTGTGTGTGTGTAGAGTGTGTGTGTGTGTGTGTGTGTGTGTGTGTGTGTGTGTGTGTGTGTGTGTGTGTGTGTGTGCACGTATGTGTGTGTGTGTGCATGTGTGTGAATGTGTGTACGTATGGGTATGTGTTTGTGTGTGTGGTCAGGGCATAGGATAAACACACCCCAGGTAGCAGCTGAGTCTGCATGTGGCCCTGATGTGGCCCTGATGTGGCCCTGATGTGGTCCTGATGTGGCCCTGATGTGGCCCTGATGTGGCCCTGATCCATATCAAATCCGCTCCGGAGGTAGAGCTGACCTCTGGGTCCCCAGCCCCATCCATCCCCCAGAGAGAGCTCCGTGCCACTGGCCCACCTCCCCGGCCTCAGCGCCCTCACACCCAGACTGTTAAAGCTGCCGCTCTCGCACACAGCCATAATTACTTCATTAATTGGGGCATAATTATCATTTCACGTCTTGTCAGAAGGAGCCAGCGGAAACCTTTCTGTCCCAGTGTGGCAGAGCAGGTGAAATCCACCTCCCGAGGAACGGGCACAACAAAGAGCGAGCGTCACAGGAGGGAGAGAGAGAGAGAGGGAAAAAAATATGATAGCAAGACAGTGAGGGAGGACAGGGAGAAAATAGACTGAAGGCAACTGGAGTGGAAGAAAGACAAACCGGTTAAGAGGGAGGAAAAGATAGTGTGAAATAGATTCCCACGGGTACACAGCGAGCATGGGAGACTGAGTCTTTCTCCTCGTTCTCTCTCTCTCTCTCTCTCTCTCTTCTGGGCTGATATGGATCAGCTGATGAAACAGACAAGCTGGCAGCTTCCTGGCTGATAACCTCACAGCTCAATCTAATCGCCCCTGCCTGCCTGCCTGCCTGCCTGCCTGCCTGCCTGCCTGCCTGCCTGCCTGCCTGCCTGCCTGCCTGCCTGCCTGCCTGCCTGCCTGCCTGCCTGCCTGCCTGCCTGCCTGCCTGCCTGCCTGCCTGCCTGCCTGCCTGCCTGCCTGCCTGCCTGCCTGCCTGCCTGCCTGCCTGCCTGCCTGCGTCCACCCCTCCTCCCCTGACCCTGGCACCTCTCACTGGACCCCTCCCTGCCCCCCACACTGCCAGCTTCCTCACACATGATACTATGGCCATTAGGAAGCCAAGTACAGTTTGGATTGATACTATGGCCATTTGGAAGTCAAATACATTTTGAAATGATAAATTAGTAATAAGGATACATTTTCGATGAAGGATGTATACGAAGACAGTGTATATATGTATATATTTATGTATGTATGTATGTATGTATGTATGTATGTATGTCTGTATGTATGTATGTATGTATGTATGTATGTATGTATCTATGTATCTATGTACCTATGTATCTATGTATCGATGCAACTATGTATCTCTGTATGTATGTGCCTGTGTATTAATATATGTGCATTTTTGGGATGAATGTCTGTGTATGTGAGCTCTTGTGTTTATGTAAAAGTGAAAATGACTTTGTGTGTTTATGTGTGTGTGTGTGTGTGTGTGTGTGTGTGTGTGTGTGTGCGCGTGCACATGTGTGCATGCCTGTGTGTGTGTGCGCTAGTACTCTGGTGGGACGCCCCCCTGAGCTCAGGTCTTGTGGCCAGGCAGCAGCAGCAGCAGCAGCAGCAGCAGCAGCAGCAGCAGCAGCAGCAGTAATGATCTCGGCTTGGCTCTGCTCCCCTCTGCAGGGATGAGGGGCTGTGTGGAGCGCAGCGCAGCGCTCCAGAGGAGATGTTAAATGACTATTATATCAAAAGGGACACGTTGTTCTTGGCTATGATGGGAATAAAGAGAAATAGAAAGCCTTTCATTAGCCCTGGGTTTACTGCTGCTGGGCCTGCATGGGGAGGGGGTAGTGTGAACAGAGATTCAACTGGGGCTCGCTCG
Organism: Clupea harengus; assembly: GCF_900700415.2. Taxonomy (NCBI): domain Eukaryota; kingdom Metazoa; phylum Chordata; class Actinopteri; order Clupeiformes; family Clupeidae; genus Clupea; species Clupea harengus. Next base: position 3,308,882 of record NC_045154.1, read on the forward strand.
CATGTGTGTGTGTGTGTGTGAGAGAGAGAGAGAGAGAGAGAGAGAGAGAGTGTGTGTGTGTGTGTGTGTGTGAGAGAGAGAGAGAGAGTGTGTGTGTGTGTGTGAGAGAGAGAGTGTGTGTGTGTGTGTGTGTGTGTGTGAGAGAGGGTGTGTGTGTGTGTGTGTGTGTGTGAAAGAGAGAGACAGAGTGAGAGAGCAGCACTCTGCTGGAGATTAATGCACTGCATTGGAGGCAGTGTCTTCTGAAGGACACTTCGAGGCTGAATGGAGAGACGTCCGGAGTGCTTCCTGCGGAGCTGGCGAACAGGGGGGGGAGCATTAAGTAGCTGCGCTGCGGATCAGAGGAGGGAATTCTGCCCTCTGTGTTTTGAGCGTGTCACACTGGGGTCTCGCGGAGCGGCTCTCTGTCTGACAGGGATCTAGGCGCTTTAATCTTCGTGTCGTGAATCCGCCCTGGTAATTAAATCTTTTTTTTTTGATTTTAACATCCACACGGTAAAGCAGTGGTTCCAGACTCCCTCCCGGCGGAAGGGCCGGCCGCACGGATGGGGTTGCCTATGGGGTGCCTGTTAGAAACGGGGGCCTCAGCCCTGCCTGTCAGCTGGAGGCGTTATTTAGCACAGGCATGAGGTGGACGGCTATGAGTGGAGGAGATTAGAGAGGCCAGAGGCCAGGTGAGAGGGCCTGGAGTCTGTGAGACAGGCCTGGGGCAGACAGACAGACAGTGAGAGGGCCTGGAGTCTGTGAGACAGGCCTGGGGCAGACAGACAGACAGTGAGAGGGCCTGGAGTCTGTGAGACAGGCCTGGGGCAGACAGACAGACAGTGAGAGGGCCTGGAGTCTGTGAGACAGGCCTGGGGCAGACAGACAGACAGTGAGAGGGCCTGGAGTCTGTGAGACAGGCCTGGGGCAGACAGACAGACAGTGAGAGGGCCTGGAGTCTGTGAGACAGGCCTGGGGCAGACAGACAGACAGTGAGAGGGCCTGGAGTCTGTGAGACAGGCCTGGGGCAGACAGACAGACAGTGAGAGGGCCTGGAGTCTGTGAGACAGGCCTGGGGCAGACAGACAGACAGTGAGAGGGCCTGGAGTCTGTGAGACAGGCCTGGGGCAGACAGACAGACAGGGTTCCTAAGAGAGGCACTCCAGTCATACAGTAAGCCAGATGTTAATATTGTTACATTCATCCTGAATGCACACACACACAGACACACACACACACACACACACACACACACACAGGATTACTCTGTCACACACACACACACACACACACACACACACACAGACACACACACACACACACACACACAGGATTACTCTCTCACACACACACACACACACACACACACACACACACACACACACACACACACACACACACACACACACACAGTGTCAAGAAATTAAAACATTTGCTATTTTCAATTGAACATAGTTACAGCCTTGTCATCAAAATGAACAATATTTGTGCTGCTAATTTGTCGTTCGCATCCAGAGAGCGATACTTTTCATCAAGGCTCCGAGGCTTTGAGCATCGACTCAGCAGACAGCCAGCCAGCCAGGCAGGCAGCTCGGAGTGAGCCACGGGGGATTCAGAGCTTCACAGACACTCCAAACTGACAGTGAGTAATATTGCAAGAGAGGGGGAACACAAATGTTTTTCACTTGCGGACAAAAAAACAAAAATGAGTTCTGGGGGAACAACAAACTGCCACTGATTGAGAAAGCAGGAGACGTTCGGAGGCAGCCTACAAATAACTGCTGTAAACACCCCTCGCCTGCTGGCAGCCAAGGCACAGTAATACACACACACACACACACACACACACACACACTCCCTCTCTCCCCCCATCTTTCTCTCTCACATACACACACACACACACACACACACACACACACACACACACACACACACACACACACACACACACACACACACACTCCCTCTCTCCCCCCATCTTTCTCTCTCACATACACACACAACACACACACACACACACTCCATCTCTCCCCCCATCTTTCTCTCTCACATACATACACACACACACACACACACACACGTCCACACAGGAATAGAACATAAACCTCATTCTGAATAGCATAATTACACCATCACCACACCATTAGCAACATTACTTTCTACAATTACATTTGCTAATGCTATAAAAAATAAATAAAATGAAACCTTTTAAAAGCAGGGTGGGATTTAAAAATATACACTCACACACACACACAAAGACACAAACACACACAAAGACACAAACACACAAAAAAGGGGAGTAGGCAGTGGTCCAGTAAGGTGGCCGTCCAGAGAGTCGCGAGAATCCCGTTGATATGAAGAGATAAAAAAGACAGTGTACCCACAGGAACATCCCAGATAGTACTGAATAATCGGCAGCTCCCCTCCTCCCTCTTCTCTCTCTCTCTCTCTCTCCTTCTCTCTCTCTCGCTCTCTCTCTCTGGAGTCGCATTCCTCTATCACAGGCTGGGTGTTTATTTTCATTTATCAGCCCCAGCTCCACTAGAGAGCCCAAATGTGCGCAGTCTGCAGTAAGCGTGGCGCTGCTGGGGGGTATTAGGGGAGGACGCACACACACACAACACTTGAGCTGCTTGATTGTAAATTTACCAAAGGCCTTTCTGTGGTAGCGCTGCTGTTTAAATAAAGCCCACTGCGACTATGAGACTGATAACATGCGTACACACACACACACACACACACAAACACTCACACACACACACACACACACTCACACACACATAAGCACACACACACACACCAACATGCTCACACATAAACACACATGAGAAAAAAAGGCTATAGAAAGATATTACTTAAATTAGAAATCCAAACCAAAATCTTAATATAAATGTATAAACTCTTCACCCTTGCTTTAAATTTTAGGTCACTGAAATGTGTTTTTCATAAAGTTGAAAAAGTTCCAGTAGAGTATTACTGTAAAACATACCGTATACATCATTTGGAAAGATCAGCACAGAATGAGCATATTTGTTAACAAAGTGTTATTCAATACGAATTCATTTCAAAGGCAAATGTATCCGCTGTATTAGCCAGGGTGTCGTGATGAATGATAAACGGTTTTTCGCCGACTTCTCTCTTCCACTCGTGTGACTGACACAAACAGTTCACCTGACCCCCCCGCGTTCACACCGCTACAGCTCCTGCATGCCAAAACAACCCCCCTGGCCTGACCTCTGACCCCTGTGACATCATCATGCGCCAGCTCTTGATGGACAGAATGCAAATGAGCCAGGTGTCTCTTATTGCTCTGGACACGTGTGTGCGCCGGCTGAATATATATGAGGGGCCGGCGAGGCTGGAGAGCGCCTAGTGCCCCCTGCATCGGGCCCTGTTTGAATAACGGCCGTTTAAAGCAGGACATTAACCTATCCCAGATGCTGCCACCGACCTCTTCATCGCTCGTTTCCTCCCCCTCTCTCTCTCACTCCGTTCCTCTCTCACTGTCTCTGTGTGTGTGTGAGTGTGTGTGTGTGTGTGTGTGTGTGTGTGTGTGTGTGTATGTGTGTGTGTGTGTTAAGACCACCCGCACCCCCGTGTCTTTGCCTAACACCTGAATTACCGCCCAGTGAACATGATCTTCCCCAAAAATAGCTCACCCAAAACCTGCCCAGTGTTACACACACACATCCAAAAAAAAAATGATGTGACCTTCTGCCTTCAGCCATCTGCAACTATTTTCTGTGTCCCATTCATCGTGTCGTGGTGATAAATATATGAAGGGAAATGATGGGGAAATGATCCAGTGCAGCAGCATCAGCGGAGAGGGTCTCCTGGCCCAGCACCCGGCACCCAGCACCCTGCTCCCTGCACCCCACTGCAGCACTGCTCCGCTGTCTGTTGTTGGGCTTTAGTTTAGGAGCGCTGCAGCTGGGCTACCCAGATGGCCACACATTAACTAGAGAATTATCACTGCGCTGTTTATTCTCTAATGATAAAAATACATACTAACTCACTATAGGTGATATTCACACTCATCCAATATTTTTATTTTTTGTTTTACTAAGGCACCAAATCTATCTTTCTTTTTAGCTGAAGCTTTTCTCCAGAGCCACTCATTGTGCAGTATTGTGCAGATATGCCTTTCTAGAAGTATTTGTGCTCCCTGTGTACAACTCTCCCAGGGATTAGCAGGTCCTCCTTGTGTGCAAGATTCCGTGAGGCCTTTTGAGTTTCTGCCATACAATTTCGTCTGTGGTCCAGTTGAAGCAATATCGTCTGAACAGTTGAACTACTGACTGCGTATGCTACTGTTAAGCCGTTGTTTCTCATAAAGCGTTTTAATTTTGAATCCTTATTTAGCTGGTCTTGTTAATCCTTAATAAAACTTTGACGGGACTGGTCGAAGTTGTCGTAAAAATCCGTCTCAAGTGGAAACTCCGAAAGCTCCAGTGAATTCATTTAAATTTCGCGTTGTTTTGCGTTTATTAAATGTTTCACTAGGAACAGTCTCCCTCCGTTTAGCGTTATTACAGTATTTTGCATAAAGGCGTCTTTGCAGCATCGACATTAATTGTGTTTCTATTTTGCGCAGTTAATTTCACACTGTTAAGCGCCGCGTTGAAAACACACGAGTGCCTGCGTAATTACAGAGGCGAAATCCGGAGGACAAATGAGTCTGCTGCGCGGATATTAGTGCCGGGGCTCCGCCGTGGGTTGAGGAGGAGACCGTGGTCTATGCATCTCAGACGGAGCAATCACGGGCAAGCCCCATCTTGTCCAAACTGATTAGACTCGAACACAAACAACTGACTGGCTGTCATTTATTATTACCCCTAACAAAGAGAGCAGAAAAAGATCTCTTATCACATCAAAAGCGCGTTGTACTTGACCGCTGGAGAAGACAGCATAAGACAGATGTAGCCCAGTGCACTTCAAATAAACCCAGCTAATAGGGAAAAGAAACATGCAAACAATGTATATTTTAAAATGTATCAGTATAATATGGAAATTGGAACATCCAGTAGAAAGATCATAAGACAGTTTTAAGCCTTGGGGAGATGATGCATGCAGCAAATTAGAATAGCATCTTTTCCCACTTACATTTAGAGCCAGACAATTCACTTCAGTGAGTTCTGACCATCGGACCCACTCATTGAATAGGGTTTGCATCTGCTTCTGTCTGATCAGATAAGTGACCACTACAGAATCTCTCTTTATCATTTATCTCTCTCTCTCTCTCTCTCTCAATTGGTGTAATTACTTTAAAAGGTAGATGAGGCAATAGATGTGTTGGTGAGTGTGTGGATGGGACAGATAGAGGGAGGCTATGTGCGTGTGTGTGTGTGTGTGTGCTGACGATTTAGCTAACATGAGGGTCTTGTCACCGACTAACCAGCAAACCAGCAGCTGATAGATGACAACAGCAATGGCTGCATGGCGCTGCCGCCTGAGATGCGAGAACTTTTAAAATAGCGAGTTTATAATTTGACATTCGATGACTTGTAAGGGATTACTGGATGAACCGCAAGCATGATTCTGGCATGACACTGGCACCCACAGACCCTTAATCTAGGATACTTTCATGCGCCCGAAGAGCGGAGAAAAGGGGAGAAAGACTGAAAATAAAGCAAGACAGAAAGAACTAAGTTGCTTCAGTGCTGTAGCTGTACAACAGACGGTATTGTCTGGACCAGGGAATATGTAGGCCCTCGCTTTGAATACACAGATCATATTTTCTCATTCAAAACTGCAGTGCACAAGATCTATGCAGCAATACATCATCGCACCAGTCAAATGCATACCGGTGGTGTGTGTATTTATTTACCGCGTTCTCCGGATGGTTTTGCTCACTACAGCTTACACGGCGTGAGCCTCATGGAAGTGTTCAGCATAAGCCATCTGTGGCTGTTCTGACACTGTGTGGTCAGTTTGAGATGGAGATGGCGTTGTACATGGTGCTGTGTGCGTTAAGTGGTGGGGCATACACGATGTGCGCTAGTCAAGGCTATGCGTGGGTGAAAGTGTGTGCGCGTCTGTGTGTGTACACATGTGTTCATGCACATGTATGTGTGTATGAAAGTGGTCCGCGTGCTGAAAATAGAGGATGTGTGTGTGGTGGCTCCGGTGTGTTGCCGGGACAGACGGGCGCGTGTGTGCTGGGTTGTCCTGCGCCGCAGCGCGTGTTCCTGCCCGACAGCCGGAGCGTGTGCTCATTTCCTGTGCGAGGAGCTAAATAAAGAGCAGCACACAGGAGCGCGCGGAGACCACCGGCCTCTCTGTCTGTTTGCCCAGTTAGCACAGTATGTCCAGCACGCGTGCCAGCTCAGGACACCGCTACTCTCGTTCACTTTCTCTTTCTCTCTCTCCCTCCCTCCCTCCCTCCCTCAAACACTCTCTCTTCCTCCACGCCCTCTCTCTCGCTATCTATCTTCCCTTCTCTCTCTTTCTGACTCCACTCCACTACCACTCTCTCTCTCTCTCTCTCTCTCTCTCTCTCTCTCTCTCCCTTAGTCTCCACCTACCACTCCCTTTCCCTCTCTCCCTTTTGTTTCCTCTCTTTTGTATTCTGTCTATTTTACTGTCATTATCTCTTCTTTATCTACCCCTTCTGTATCTGCCTCACTTTTCCCTCCGTATGCTCCGCATGTATCAACCTTGACCCGGAGTGGCACGGTAAGCACAAGAGCAGGACGTTGAGGGGACAAGTCGGGCACTGCGTCCTGCTTATGTAATATACACGTTTTTGCACACACACACACACACACACACACACACACACACACACACACACACACACACACACACACTTTTACCTCTCTGCCACTTCCCCTGACCACCCATGCACTTGACAAACACATGTGCAGCACACAGCACACGTCCAAAACTCACCCCTGCAGTGGGAGCTCTTTAAAGCTCCCTGATATCCAGAGAAAACATACATTTACTGGAAAGAGAAAATAGAGGGATTTACTACACTCAATTATACAAATTGAAATGAAGTAAAAACACAATCAGGCAATGTATTGATTTTTGTTCAATTAGAATTTTTGACTCAATCGAAACAA